>NC_054384.1:13057500-13102500 GCF_017654675.1 Xenopus laevis
GGCAATCACTTCACTTTAATGCTTGCCACGGAGAATTGGCCTACACTGATTCAAAAAGCCCCTTTTTTTAACAACCTAGTTCCTTTTAGAAGCTCATGGTTAATTTGCTGTTTCCCATAAGTATTCTTTCTACTCACTCATATCAAATCGTTGTGGGCTATGGATATATGTAGACTTTTCCTTAATTATATGAGTTGGATTTGTTTTTATGGTCAAGTGGAAGACCATGATTGAAAATGCTGAAGAACATTTTTCATGGAGATTGATCATTTTAAGGCACGGAGGACTTATTTTTAATACGGAGGCCTAGGGTGGGTGTTTGCAAACTACCCTACGTCAATTAGGTGTAATATCATCTGGTCTTTAAGAGAAGGGTCATTGTTTTGCCTTCCCATTGACTAATTCGAGATCTCCTGAAAAAAAAAGAAAAAAAAAAAAAAGTTCTCATGGCAACTTTATTTCAACACCATTTCTCCAGAAATAGAGAAGCCACCAAAACATGAGCGGAAATGAACGGGTGGAACAAAAAATAGAATTTAGGCTGTGGGAAATAGAAAAAGAGAGGGAGGAAAAAAAAAAAAGGGAAAAGACCATATTTTCTTTTGTGGTATTTCTGAAAAGGATGAGAGTATCATATTCATAGTGGAATAATGTTTTCTTGGAAAACACAAAAGCAGATGTTCCTCATTAGGAACACCCATTGTCTACATATCGGCCGCTATGAACAGATAAATCTATCCTATTTCACCGATACATTCCAATGACTGTAAATGATTACAGGATGCTGCTGTAACTCTGAAATACTCCAAAATGCCCACTGTGGGCTAAAATAATGATTTCTAGGCCATCATCATGATCATCATCATCATCATCATGAGTTTTTTTTTTATATCACCACTTAAGGAAATTCTTGGTTGGCCTTCTATCCTTTCAGACTTTTTTTTTTTCTTGTTTGGCTTACATCTACATAAGGACCTAGTTTGTGACTTTTGGAAACTGAAAAGACTGATTGTGGAGGAAGAAAAGGGAGAAGGGGGGGGGGATTACATTACTATCAAAACATGAAGCAGCACTCTGGAAATGCAATGAGGTAGAGCTGTGGCCCTTCTGAATCTGCTTGTAATGTATTAAAGCATCGGCTTTCCAGATGGTACCATCACAGTCCTACAGCTAGTTGGCATCGATGTGGCTAGTAAACGCCCCCCCCCACCCTTCCAAATAAATTTGGCTTTATTCTATAGAATTTAAGAGACTTATCATTCCAAGTGTGTCCTAGTTTCCTACTATGGAAGCCAGACATCTGTTTATCCCATTTTCTTCCATAAAGAGTTTGGAAAAACATTACTTTTTTTTGGTTGAAAAAAAATAAGAGAAAAGAAAAAGTTTTGTTGTTTTGAACAGCTGCTGCTTAATATTAATGATGTAGGGGGGTTTAACAAATATATGTATCTCTACGATAGAGATAGAAGAGAATTCTACACTCAATGCCTTTATAGGATATATATACCCCATGCGAAGGGTCAATACAGATATTTTGTTTCCTAGTTTAAACATCTTGTAATTGAAGAACAGAAGCCGAGGAGTATTTTTTTTTATTTTATTTATTTATTTATTTTCACCGAACAGTGTATCCTTTCACTTCCTGTCACAAAGGTCACGGAGAGCCGACCTTTGCTGGCAATCCTAGCCACTGAATTATTCATGGGATTGACTTTTTGTCAGTGCACACAGTTGTGCTCTGGGACATTTTATTCATTTACCTCATTTAAAGCGCCTTTCTGCACCTGTTCAAGTATTAATATCGTGTAATTTGGGCCTAATGCCGATTTTGCTGAGCACTCATTATATTTTTTATTAGCTATATTTCCAAACGATTATGTATGATTATTACCAAGCCTTACAAAAAAAAAAAAAAAAAAGGCAACGGCTTATTCCCTAGACCTTTATATCTTTCTTGTCAGGTTGTAGAGAGAGAATAAACATTTGACCAGTTCCAGTGATTTTCTGTTTTTTTTTTTTATATGTATTTTTTTGGTGTGTGTGTTTCTGTTCCATACGGAACCAGAGAAGTTAAAGCGGTTCTCCCTTATGGCTTTGTGAAAGCATGATTAAATCACACTCTGCTGAAGCTGTACAAATGCCAGCATTTATAAGGTCAACGCTTTTGTTAAAAATGCTATGTAAATGAGGATCTGCAAAAAGGGACATTAAATAAAATTAAATTCATTGTCTTTTTTAATGTCATTTACATTTTGGCTAAGCCTTGGCCTGTCAGGAAGGATTTTTTTTTTTAAACAATTTTAATTACACATCACTTGAAGATCCAAGCCCCCTCCCCCCGCCCCATTCGGTAGCATTTGGATAACCTGTAAAGTGGTTTGTTTATTGACTTTTGAAATGGCAGCTTGTCATAAAATCTGTAATCATATGAACACCTGAATTTCTTCCCTTTATTATTGGGATTTGAAGCGTGCCCGCCTTCTTTCAGAGGAATAGTTTGCCTTTAGACAACGTCTATGGGATTGAGTCTTGCTTTGGAAAGGTGCTCTATGGCTCAGTGGCTCAAAGAGCTTCGTAATAAATGGTGTTATCTTCTGAGTAAACAGCTTTTGTCATATACATTCGGCATTGGTTTCAAGGATAGGGGAAATTTTGATTAATGGGCAGGTTTCTACGGTGACTATTTGAGACAAAGTTGCGAAGGAGAAACGCCAAAACATCTTTTATCTTCTTTGTCAGGTAAATTTGGAAAGGAAAAGCAAACACCACCACCCACGGAAAGCCTTAATAATGCCTTTTCCTTCATTATTTTGATTTTAAGGAGGACACCATGTAGTAGAGTATCCATTCTACAGTGAAAGTAGACCATGTTGTCAACGAAACGAAGAGCGGAGTAGATGTGAAACCAGTTTCACTGTGCTCTTGGCTTGAGCTCATGTGGGGTTGAGAAGAATTGATGCTAAAAAGACAAACTAGAGTAGGCAAATAACACAAATGGGCAGAACATTGTGCTTTGGTCAAACCAACCCTGCACAATACAAATCAACACATTTTAGCTGCTGTGCAACACATTGGGTTAAGTGTATATATATATATATATATACACTTGAATTGGAGGTATGTGGAGGTGAACATACGTTTGTTGCGTGCACCCTGAAGAGTTAATGACTTGGAGTGTATTGAAGTGTGCTGGATATCGACTGTGAAAGTGTACAACACATTGGGTTAGGAAGTGGCTGGATGGGATCTCAGCAAGCCTGTCAAAAACTATATTCCAGGAGTTCCTCTGATAAAAACCATCCTGGGCTTCTGTTGTGGCATTATCAGGTGAAAATGAAAGATAATGCTGGGCAATGTTATTTTCTAAGGATGCCTTTGATGAATGACTTTAGGTTGTGGAAAAATCTCCACTGGATGTACTGGCACACATGCTCGTAGGAAATAAGAAGCAGATAGTGAATAGGCGGCTGTGCTAACAAACAAAGCTGGTTGGGTGCCAGCTTCTCAAACAGGTATTATTCTCATGCACACATTTGTATCAGTGCTTGTGTGTTATACTTGGAAGAGAAGTAGGTCAAGAATGAAGCTTGAAGTGTCTTACACAATCATACACACAATTATTATTATCTTAATAAGCTTTACTTTGTTTGGTTAGGCCTACGTTTGACAGCAGATCTCAAATACAGTAGTATTTCACTTTTGAGGGCTACGGGGGAAAGGTTATGAAGGATTAGCTTGGTTTTCAGCTTGGATCATCATCTCACAATGTTGTAGCAATAATCATATCTTTCTTTCTTGGTCTACTTTCTTGGTCTAGCAACTATCTTGTGTTTGGGGTCTTTGTTGCTTAGTCTGATGCCTACCTTTAACAAGTTCAGCATGTGACGCATCTGTCAATCATGTATTCTACACTTTGGAAACGTCAGGAAGTCTTTAAGCAGTCATCACCACCCAGAGTTAGACCTATCAGACTCGGTTATGGGTTAAAGCTCTTCATTTGCTTGTAGCAACCTTACTACTCATTGGAGGTTAGAGTTGCTTTGGTTGAGTTAACCCGTAACGCAGTCAAATGATTCCAAGGGCAAGTCCCAGTGTCAAACAAAAACCCATCATTCGAAAATGGTCAATTTTCTAGCCTACTCTTTGTGAAGGCACGGTTTAGTTCTTTACTTCTATTGATGATGATCTGTTAGATGTCATTGATTTCTAGTCGTCGGAACGTGGTTGCTCGCTTTCCTCTTCTTTGCAGCTGAAGAAATATATGCCATGTTAGATTTGCTGGGAAAATCTAAGCAGTATTAAAGTTATATAAGCTGCAAGGGACATGTAAGGCAAGGCTGATCATTTTTATCTATGTATCACCTTAAGGGCTAGGCCACACGGGAAGATTTCAGGGAGATTAGTCGCCTGGCGACTAATCGCCGCGTCTAATCTCCCTGAATGGTTTGCTGGTATCTTGCACCCGCTAGCACTTAAGTTGCCTGCGCCTATTCACACGCGGTGACATGTTTTTCAAAGTCGCTCGAAATTGCCTCGTGAGGCAAAGACGCGGCGATTAGTCGCCAAACGACCAATCTCCCTGAATCTTCCCGTGTGGCCCTAGCCTTAGAAGGAGGAAAAAAATAGATGTAAACCAACTATATAACCCAAGGTTTTCAACATATATTCCAATGTAGACTTAAAAAAAAAGTTTCATTATTTATACAAGGAGCATTTATAATTTGCCCCATGTATGTTTTTGTTTTTTTAATTTTTGTTAAATTTTTTTTTAAAAAACTTAGCATTTGCTTGTAAATTGCCCTTGTTATCATATGCAGTTATTCTATTATATGTCATGGCTTATGAAAATGCCTCATTGTTAGGGCCAGTGGCTTAACTACAGAGGAAGCAGAGGGGCCCAGGAGGCATAGGGGGCCCCATGAGACCCTAATTAATGAGAAGTTTCAATATATATTGATAAAACAGGACAACCTCTGTATATGTGGGGGGTCCTAAAGATAATTTGCTGTGGGGCCCAGTAACATTTAGTTACGTCACTGGTTAGGGCCCAACAGCTTATCTAGATTGAAACCTAAAATTAATGAAGAAGGTCTTTAAAGTTGGCGTATCCACCATGCAATGTTCCTCTATTCCTTGGGAGGGCAGTAAATTATGCGAAACACTTTGCAACTCTTGATTGTTGTAGCAAAGGCAGAGGCCTCATAAATTTTAGTGGCCGATTAAATCTTTAATGACAGAAATTGTCGCCGTCAGATACCTGGAAATTAATTGACAAGGAAGAAAAGAAATCAAGGAAGTGAAAGTTCTGGGAGTTTAAACTGCCGCCTGGCACGTTCTCCTAAACTTACACTCGTGAAAATGAAAACCATTCCGCCCCAGTAACCTGCCAGGAAAACAAACTCCTCTTGTTAGTTTATCTTAATAGGGAATCTTTCAAAAAAAGAAATGTTTGCGGTCAAAACTCTACCTGCTATGAAATTGACATGGCGTTATATATATATGTAAAGAATACGTGGGAATATTGTTTGAAATGGCAACCGAGTTGGAAGAGATTTGGAAAGGGAAATTAAAAAGGCTTATATTCATTTAAATTAAAAAAAAAACTGCCTTTATTGTTACCTTGGTTATATAGAAGTTATGGGGTTGTTATGGTTCATGGAAATCCGTTAGGATACTGGAAGAAACAGAAGTTGGTTTTAGCTGTAAACTGGATTAATATGGGAATTTAAAAGGACTTCTTTAAACCCAACATGTAATGGTTTAAGGCTTGGGTTCTCTCAGAATATATATATATATATATATTTAAAAAAACAGAAACTTTCTCACTGTAGAAAAACGAATCATTCCTTAATGTTGGGTTATGGGTGAATAAATTGAACCGCATGGTTTGGAAACGGCAGCAGAGACAGTGTTGTGTTTTCTCAATAATTCACTAGGAAATGAGTTTAACATGTGCGGAAAGGAAAGGACTTACATTTGTGTTGTTGTAAGACATGTAGCATAGGCCTAGCAAACGGAAGGAGACGGCTCCAGCTTGTCTCTAGTGAAAGACGAAACACGTTTGCACATCTGGTGAGAAAGAACAGTTCATTTACTGAGATGGTTCTTTCACTCTCTCTCTCTCGGCCTCCCTTTTACTATCTTATTTACTTTATTTTACAGCTCGCAAAATTATCCTGTTGACTTGTTGTTTTAATTCCAACCCTCCCCCCCCCCAACGTGGGTTAAAAAAATATACTTAGACAGGCTCGTAATACCTGGTGACAGTTTTTAGATATGGCATTTGGCCTTAGGTTTACAGCCTTCCCATGGCCACCAATTAACCTTCATAAAATGACAAAAGGCAGATTGTGACATCATTCTCCAGAGGAGATATTTCAGTGTTGACATCATGGTTGTGGCCCTTTAACTGTTACTGAACTACTGGAGGACTGCGAGTTGGACATTCCCTCCAATTTATGTTTATCAAGTTGTTCTGTCCAGCTCCGACCCTGCACTTAGCTCTAAGGGCAATGCTTTCATCAATTCACAAAATGTCACTAAACATTAAAAAATGTTTCCTAAGTTTACTCTGGATGGACGAGAAAGAAATTATGGCTGTTCCAATTCTGGTAGATAACATTTTATAGATACATCTGGTACTTGCTCGACTTTTTAAGTAGCAACTATATTTTGTTGATAAAACACAACTTTTCTCTATATTATTATAAACATGTATTTATAGAACACCAACATATAGACTTACATACACAGTTTCCCTACCCAGAAGAGCTTACAATCTTAGCATTTATAAAGATGGTGTTTTCTGACATTCACCCCCCGCCCCACTGATGCATGTTCTGTATGTGTGCCAGATGCATCTAAATTTATGCAAAAGCTTTTCCCACAGGCTTCTGTAGTGCAGCTTCATCTGTTTATAATAAACCTAGTGCATTGCTCTGCTGAGGCTGATGCCAAGGCAGACAGTATGGCGGCTCCTACCGCACATAAATCTAAATATACAGAATATTTTTTCAATTTAAAACAGACTTAATCATACATTTTTATAGGAAGAACGGAAAGACATTTGTAGAGGAGATAGATAGATGATAGATAATAGATGATAGATAGAAAGATAGAGAGAGAGAGAGAGAGAGAGAGAGAGAGAGAGAGAGAGAGAGAGAGAGAGAGAGAGAGAGAGAGAGAGAGAGAGAGAGAGAGAGATGTTAGATGGATACTGTAGATAGATAGAGAGATAATAAATAGATCGAAAGATAGACAGAAAGAGAGGGATATATGGATAGATAAATAGATAGATAGATAAAGAGAGAGATGTTAGATGGATAGATGGATGGATGATAGATAGATAATAGATAGATAGATAATGATAGATAGATAGATAGATAGATAGATAAAGAGAGAGAGAGAGATGTTAGATGGATAGATAGATCGATAGATAGAGAGAGAGAGAGAGAGAGAGAGAGAGAGAGAGAGAGAGAGAGAGATAGATAGATAGATAGATAGATAGATAGATAGATAGATAGATAGATAGATAATAGATAGAGAGAGAGAGAGAGATGTTAGATGGATAGATGAAAGATAAATAGACAGATGGATAGACAGATGATAGAAAAAATGCGAGAAAGAGAGATAGATAAATAGATATATTCTGTTTTTGTAAAGAAACCCAGTTACTCAGTAGGGTCAACAGTGTCAAATAACAGTGACATATGTGCAGTAAAAGAACATGATGTGATTGTGCACAACATAAAGAACATTTGGTTTCATTAAAGCACTGGTGCTGCTCTGTAAATTAACCCTAGGAAGGTTGGCTGATCTTTTGACTGCACAGGCGGCTCAATTATGGCGGCTAAACACACACACACTCACAAAAATAGTTATACAAACCCTCCCAGCAGTTTGGAGAAGGCTCATTCATGTACAATAGACAGTAGAACCTTTTATTTGGAAAAACAGCCAGTAGAGTCAAATTGATCTTGGCATTGTGTGACTTGACAAGAATGCTTTTTTTTTTGCCAATCCAAATTAGATCTGAAAACATTTTCAGCCTTCTTCCATTCAGTGCAGGGGGTGAAAAAATACCCTAATGCACAACCGAGACCTCTCGAACAGAGACAGATTGTTTTTATTGGGTTTGCAAAAAAATTGCCTGCATTGAGTAGATCTCAATAACAGTTTCCTGTACGTACAGGTATGGGATTTGTTATGCAGAAACCCTGTTATCCAGAAAGCTCTGAATTACAGAAAGGCCATCTCCCATGGACTCCATTTCAATGAAATAATTTCTATTTTTAAAAATGATTTCCTTTTTCTGTGTAATAATAAAACAGTAGCTTGTACTTGATCCCAACTAAGATATAATTAATCCTTATTGCAGTGGCGTAACTAGAAATGAATTGGCCCCACAGCAAATTATTTTTCAGGCTCCCAAAATGTCTAGATATTGATTGAAATTGAATATGAATTAAGGCTTCCCTTTGCCCCTATACCTCTTGGGCCCCCTGCAGCTGCAGGGTCTGCTTCCTCTGTAGTTACACCCCTACCTTATTGGAAGACTATTGGGTTTATTTAACGTTGAATTATGTTTTTATAGACTTAAGGTACAGAGATCCAAATTACAGAAAAGCCCATTATCTGGAAAAACCTAGGGTAGCTCCAGTTTCGCTTCAGCAAAAAAATTCATGAATTCTGACGCCGGCGTTAAAGTCAATGGGCATCCGAATTGTGTTGACATGCGTCAATTTTGACGCAAGCAACTTTTCGGATGCAACGAAACCTGGAAATTCGCCTTGAATTCACGTCAGGCGAATTTAATCACCCATCACTAGTAGAGGGTCTCATACCTGTTACTTTCATTCTTATGGGTACATACTTATGGGTAGTGATGGGCGAATAAATTAGCGAATTAGCAGCAAATTTCCGCCGTTTAGCCAACGGTGAAAAGTTGCTCATGTCGAAATTGACACGAGTGTCAGAACTGACGCGGGGTCAAAATTTGCATTTCGCTAATTTTTCGCCGGTTCACTTTGCTGAAAAATTCACAAATTTCCTGCGAAATCACTACTTATGGGCATTACCTCAACCAAGGCATGTATTATAGCAGCTCCCATTCTGGTGCCAATATCTAGAGCAGTAATATTCTCTCCCAACAATCTGCAAAGACCAGAGAGAACTGCTTTTAAGTTCCTTCATCCGCCCCTCGTTCTGTTCTTGCACTCTTGTTTCACACTTGCGAGAGAATGGCTGTGACCTCATCTTTCCTTACCTGTTATTGTTGGGAAAGGGCAAAGGGAGAAATAATGGGCGCCTTTAATTAGAGCATACAGTAAAACATAAGAAAAAGGGAGAGAGAGCGAGAGAAAATCTACTGAGAGTTATGAGTAGCATTTTAATGGGAGAAACAAATGGGATTTTTTATGGTTAAGTATGAATTCACACCCACAGCATTTCTTTCACATTAGGGAAGGCTTGTAAATCAAATCAGTATGCCTGAATGCTGTCGTCCCCCCGTCGAATCTCTGATGTCATTTCTTTCTTGATATTCTGTTACTCGAAACGCAGCCCAAGTGAGGCCCCTGCCATCCATATCTATTTTCTGAGTGCAGCAATTTGTCCTTTGACACACTGAGATTGGGTTAGGAAACAAGTGCTGGATTGAATTGGACATGGTGTTCGTCCCAACAATTTGAGGTCACCGGGCAGCAATCTGGACAATAGACAGAAGTCATCTGTTACTCCTTAGATATGTGCACTGGGGCTTGGACAGAATAAAGACCCAGGGGGAAAGAGGATGGATTTGGAAAAAGCAGGAATAAGGTCCATTTATTACATGTGACACATCGGTGCTAAATATAACAATACTTTTTCCCAAAGATCATTAATTCCAACAAATAAATGAGTTATGCAAGTTAATAAAGCGCTATTGTTCCTTAGCGGTAACATTAACGGGGGCCAGTTTTCCCTCCTCCCCTTATTATTTGGCACATCTTAAAGTGGCGTTTTGTGCGCCGTTACCTGATAGTAGTGATGGGCGAATTCGTCCCGTTTCGAAAAATGTTGCGAATTTCCCGCGAACTTCACGAAACAGAGGAAAATTCACGAAACGCATTGAAGTCAATGGGCGTCAAGATGATTTTGACACGCGCGACACTTTTTATATGTGAGCCTATTTTGTTTGAATGCATCAAATGATCAGCGACATCCATTTTTTTAATGAAAAAATTCGTTAGTGTAGAAGGAAAAAATAAACCACAAAGACATATTAAACTTTTAAATGGCTAAGTCTTTATTAAGAAATAACTTACCGAAACTCCTCTTCAGGAAAGGCGGCACGTCGACGATCCACCGTGCGGCGCTCAATTTCTCCTCCCCGTCGATCTCCTATAAGGAAGGCAGGGAGGAGAAATCGAGTGCCGCACGATGGATCGCTGGATTACTAAAAAAAATTGATGTCACTGGTCGTTTAAAGTCAACGGGCGTCCGAATAATTTTGATGTTTATGCTCGCTACTATTCTGACGCACGCCAAATTTTTTTTGACATGGTGGATTTTTCGCAGGCGAATTTCATACATTTTGGAAATAAAAAGAGGGAAAAAAAAGTTGCCGAGCTGAGCGTGGTGAAATGTTTTTGACCACGCCCATTTCGGTGGCCACACCTCCTAATTAGCATGTTCATTTTACAAAATTTCTGCCTTTTTTTTTCAGTTATTACAGTTTTGCTAATGAAGGTGAATTTCCCTTGAAGCTGTAAGTCTTAGGGTAAGGTCACACTGGGAGATTTGGGGAGATTTAGTCGCCCGACGACTAACCGCCTCTTCTTTAGGGCGACTAATCTCCCTGAATTTCTGCCGCAGTTTCGCGAATTTATTTGCTGGCAGCGAAACGCAGCAGTTTGCAGCAAATTTGCGTCGGGCAAATTTATTTGCCCATCACTACCCGGTAGCCATATAAGCAGGAATAAAGAAAACACACACATACCATCATGGCTGAATGAATTCTTTGGTAATGCTGTTTCTTAAGGCTGTTTGTCTTTACAAGTGAACCAATGTTCATGGTTTTCTACGACCTCCCTATAATTACTCCCAGCAATTATTGCACCCACCGTCCTCCCTCAGTCCGAAACACATTTGTTCCTGTTTAATAGGCTGTAAGCGGTAACTAATTTACATTGTTTTTTAGGGTTTGGAGCTGCGGTTATTTATGGCGTAGGCTGGAGGTAAAACACATTTGACCACAAATAAAACAAAAGTTAAAAGAAAACAGAAAAAAAAAATTGCAACGTCATTTTTTTTTATATATATCGATGTGTTTTTCAGGCTCTATTGTTTCATACCCCTTTGCAGAAAATAATGGTGACCCTGTTTAATAGAAATAGTCTTAATCTCTTCTCCAGACTGGAAATTTTTGTTAATGTACTGAATAAAATAGTTGTCAGCAAAACTGGCTGAATTTAACAGCCTTCAAGTTCTAATCAGTTTATTATATAGTGGTGTGGTTTTGTTTTGGATAACAACCTTAAAGGGATACTGTCATGGGAAATTTTTTTTTTTTCAAAATAGTGCTGCTCCAGCAGAATTCTGCACTGAAATCCATTTCTTAAAAGAGCAAACAGATTTTTTTATATTCAATTTTGAAATCTGACATGGGGCTAGACATATTGTCAATTTCCCAGCTGCCCCAAGTCATGTGACTTGTGCTCTGATAAACTTCAATCACTCTTTACTGCTGTACTGCAAGTTGGAGTGATATCACCACCTCCCTTTTCCCCCCCCCTGCAGTCAAACAAAAGAAAAATGGGAAGGTAACCAGATAGCAGCTCCCTTATACAAAATAACAGCTGCCTGGTAGATCTAAGAACAACACTCAATAGTAAAAACCCATGTCCCACTGAGACACATTCAGTTACATTGAGAAGGAAAAACAGCAGCCTGCCAGAAAGCATTTCTCTCCTAAAGTGCAGGCACAAGTCACATGACCAGGGGCAGCTGGGAAATTGACAAAATGTCTAGCCCCATGTCAGATTTCAAAATTGAATATAAAAAAATCTGTTTGCTCTTTTGAGAAATGGATTTCAGTGCAGAATTCTGCTGGAGTAGCACTATTAACCGATGCGTTTTGAAAAAAACATGTTTTCCGATGACAGGATCCCTTTAATCTCTTCTCTACGTTAAAATATTTGTTGGCAGTAGTGATGGGCGAATTTGTCCCGTATCGCTTTGCTGAAAAAATTAGCGTTTCATTCATTTTTTGATGTTTCGTGAATTTTGCTGGAAATTCGCGAAACGGCGAAAAATTTGTGAAACACACATTTTTATGCCCGCGTCAGTTCTGCTGCTCGCGGCAACTTTGACAGATACAGATAATGGGCGTCTGACTAATGTTGATGCGCGACAGTTTTGACGCAAGCAACTTTTCCAACGCGCATCTGAAATTTTTTGTTGCTGGCGAATTTTCGTGACAGTTTCACGATTTTATTTGCCGGTGGCGAAACTTGAAAATTCAACACAAATTTGCGTCTGCCACATTTATTCGCCAATCAGTAGTCAGCAGTATTGGCTGAATGTAAAAGCCTAAAGTTCTAATCAGGTTGTTACCTATCAATGTGTTTTTCAGGCTCTCTTTTTTCTGTTAAAGGGGTTTTTCACCTTTTAGGTATCTTTTAGTGTGATGTAGAGAGGAATATTCTGAGACAATTTGCAATTGGTTTTTATTTTTTATTATTTAAGAATTTCGAGTTATTTCGCTTTTTATTCAGCAGCTCTTCAAGCATTTTAAGCAATCTGGTAGTTAGGGTCCAAATTCCCCTAGCAACCGTGCATTGATTTGAATAAAAGACTGGAATATGAATAGCAAAGGGCCAGCATAGAGAGATGAGTAATAAAAAGTAGCAATAACAATATATTTGTAGCCTTACAGAGCATTTGTTTTTTAGATGGGGTCAGCGACGCCCATTTTTCAGAGGAAAAAGGCAAATAATAATAAAGCTATAAAAAATAAACATTGAAGACCAATTGAAAAGTTGTGGTCATTCTATAACACACTAAAACTGAATTAAAATAATTGCCTGCAGCTGAATATAAATGCCTAAAAGTCCAATCAGTTGTTTACATATTGGTGTGTTTTTCAGGCTCTTTTTTTTATCCATTCCTCTTGCAGAAAATAGTGAACCTGTTCTATAGCAATAGTCACAATCTCTTCACCAGATTAAGAATAGTTTTTAATATGCTGCTTTGGAAATATATGTTAGCGGTATATTCATTTTGTTACATACCGGTGTGTTTTTCAGGCTCTTTTTTTTTTTCATTGATAGCGATAATCTTAATCTCTTCTCCAGACTGGTAACTTTTGTTCATTTGCCAGATAAAATATTTGTCAGCACTATCTTAATGTAAAAGCCTAAAGTTCTTATCAAATTGTTACATATCAGTGAGTTTTTAAGACTCTATTTTTTTTTTACTCATTCCACTCGCACAAAACAGTGTCCTCGTTTGACAGCAAATATCTTAATCTCTTCTCCGGACTGGAAATGTTTTAATATTTTGCATTAAAATATTTGCCAGCAGTACAGACTGAATAAAAAAGCCTAGGGGCAGATTTATCAAGGGTCGAATCAAGAAATCAAATTTTTAAATTCGAATTTTGAGCTAATTTTAAGGGCAGATTTATCAAGGGTCGAATTTCGAATTTCAAAAACATAGAAATTCAAATTTAAAAAGACCAGCCAAAATTTACTAAAAAAACCTTTTTTTTGCGAGTGAATAGTCCATATTCGTTCGAATTTGTCCGAATTCAAATCGTACGAATCTAATAGTAAGAAAGTAATATTGCATTCGCTTGATTTAGAATAGAAGTTTTCCAAAAAAAACTTTTCAAAGTCCACCAATTGACTCCAAATAGGTTCTAGAAGGCTAAAACAGCAATTCGGCAGGTTTTAGATGGCGAATGGTTAAAGTCGAATTTTTAGAGACAGTACATGATAAATTTCGATATTCAAATTTTCTTAATGTTTTCAAATTCAAATTGAATTTGGACTATTCCGTAGTCGGATGTACACAAAAAATGAGTTTGAAATTAGAATTTTTTTAATTCGAATTTTCACTACCCACCTTTTTTAAATTTGCCCCATAGGGGCATATTTATCAAGGGTTGAATTTCGAATTGAAAAAACTTTGAAATTCTAATTCAAAAAGACCAACCGATATTAAGTCGAAGTTTTTTTTGGGTTAAATAGGTCCGTTTTCGATCGAATAAGTCCGTATTCGGAATAACGTATTTGGTCAAATTCGATTTGAAGTTTTTCCCCAAAAAAACTTAGATTTTTGACTCCAAATAGGTTCTAGGAGGTCCCCCATAGGCTTAAACAGCAATTCAGCCGGTTTGAGATGCCGAATGTTCAATGTCGAACAGTACATGATAAATTTCAATATTCGAATTTTTGAAATATTTTCAAATTCGAATTGAATTTGGACTATTCCCTAGTCGAAGTACACAAAAATTATCTTGAAATTAAATTTTTTTCAATTTGAATTTTCACTTCGATCTTTTATAAATCTGCCCCTTAGTGTACTTCGACTAGGGAATAGTCCAAATTCAAATTTGATAAAAATTCAAAAATTCGAATATCGTAATTTATCATGTACAGTCTCTAAAAATTTGACTTCGACTACTCGCAATCTAAAACCTGCCAAATTGCTGTTTCGGCCTATGGAGTCATTTTGTGGACTTTGAAAAATCAAAGTTTTTTTTTTTTGAAAATACTTCCAATCGAATTTGGTCACATACCGGATTCATTTCGAACTAACTATCGCATTTAGCCTAGTCACTCGAAGTTAAAAAATTTGATTTTTTTTTTTAAATTAATTTCGTTTGGTCTTTTTTTATTCGAATTTCGAGTTGACAACTTTTTTTTTAAACTCCCATCACCTCGAAATTCGACCCTTGATAAATCTGCCCCATAAAGTTGTAATCAGTTATTTTTATATAATACACAAAAGCCATGAATATCCTGTAAATTATATCCTTATAAACGGTGAGTTCTGATGTCATCAGTTATAAACGGTGAGTTCTGATGTCATTTCTGTCACATGACTCACTTAAATGTTTGTATTATAATAAATAAAGTACCCCCAGTTGCAAAATATGAGGATATTAGAAGTTACCTCGGAGTTCCATGACCTGTATAAAAACACTCGGCCTTCGGCCTCGTGTTTTTATATGGTCATGAAACTCCTCGGTAACTTATAATATCCTTATATTTTACAAGAGGGGGTACTTTATTCACTATATATCAATGTGTTTTTCGGGCTCCATTCCCCCCCCCCTTTTCCCCCTCTCCCATCATAGAAAACGATGACCCTGTTTAATAGCAATCGTCTTAATCTCTTCTCCAGACTGGAAACTTTTGTTAATGTGCTGAATAAAATATTTGTCAGCAGTATGGGCAGAATGTATAAAGCGCTCCGTGGAGAAAACAATGTCTTTACTGTTCCCCCTCTCATCATAGCAGATTTTGTTATCATGTTGGGAGGGGAGGTGGAGGGGGAAAGGGCTTGTTTAGGTGAAAATAATGATCATAAATAGAGTTGTAGAGTGGAGCACTAAGAAAGCGGTGACAGTAGCTGCTATCAGGGCCAGTGCAATTGCAAGGAAATATGAGTGTTCTGATCCAGGGAAACAGTAATTATGTTTTTTTGTGAAGAATGTACAATGGTGCTAGGATGATGAATTGATCACAGATTGGAAGCGTGGTATAACTGTCATGTTACAGAGATAAGAGGGAGCGCGGGGATTGCTCATTTTTTCTGCTCGTTCACAGCCAACTAGTTTATTAGCACAAATCCCAAATGTTTAGTAAACTCATTAGGTTCCATCTCATGCTAATTTATCATCATAGATGGAAACGTAGCAGTCGAGGCCAGAGGATTTTTCCAGGGCCTTTTTTTTTTTTATTTGATCAATCACCCTTCTCTTACGAGTGACTGTCTCCCTTTAAATGCTTTTAACAGGCCAGGATGATGCATTATCTCCAGCAGGCCGATCCATTCGAATTTGTATTGGTTATACTCCTAATGATGGCTATCTGAGATGTTAACAAATACACAAGCGACGCCGCGGGGGGAGGGAAGTGTTCACGCTTGTCTGCTTGTGTATCTGGTTATGCCATAATACCCCACTTCAGATGCGGGTTCTAATCCTCTATTGCACCCCTCTCTTCCATGACTAGGGTCCTGCTGTGAAATAATCAGCTGCTTTATAGGGAATTCATCCAACAATCACTTGCTGTTTACTCTAAGGGCAGAGACACATGCTCAGATGCGGGGCGATTTAGTCGCCTTACGATAAATCGCCTCTTCTTCGTTTTCCGAAGTCGCTCGAAGTTGCCTCACAAGGAAACTTGAGGGCTACTTCAGAAAACAAAGCGGTCCAAGTGCCATCTCGCTGGCATTTTAGATTGTAGCCGGCGGGTAGGCAGTTCGGGGAGATTAGTCGCCTGAAGAAGAGGCGATTGAATCTGCCCGAATCTTCTTGTCTGTCTCTTCCCTTAGGGCAGTGATCCCCAACCAGTAGCTCGTGAGCCCCATGTTGCTCTCCAACCCCTTGGATGTTGCTCCCAGTGGCCTCAAAGCAAGTGTTTATTTTTGAATTCCAGGCTTGGAGGCAAGTTTTAATTGCATAAAAACCAGGTGCACTGCCAAACAGAGCCTCAATGTAGGCTGACAATCCACATAGGGGCTACTAAATAGCCAATCACAGCACTTGTTTGGCACCCCAAGAACATTTTTCATGCTTGTGTTGCTCCCCAACTCCTTTTACTTCTGAATGTTGCTCACAGGTTCAAAAGGTTGGGGATCCCTGCCTTAGGGCCTTATTTATCAAAGTCCGAATTTTTTTGATTATTGTAATGAAAAAAGTCTTTATTTATTATTAAAAAAAATCATGATTTAATCAGACCTGGGAAAAACACAAAAAAATTATAGCGAAAATCCAAATCGTACGATTTTTTCATATTTTTTTCCTGAATCACTAGATTTTTTTGGAATTTTTCCCGAAAATATTAGAATTTTTCAGATTTTTGCCCAAAACGTCCAAAATATTCTGATTTTCAAATCACAAAATCTTCCAAATAGGATAGGGACCTCTCCCATTGACTTATATACAATAGGGATGCACCGAATCCACTATTTTGGATTCGGCTGAACCACGAATCCTTTGTGATAGATTTGGGCGAATAGCAAACTGAATCCAAGCCCTAATTTGCATATGCAAATCAGTGAGGGGGAGGGATTTTTTTTTTACTTCCTTGTTTTGTGACAAAAAGTCACATGATTATAAGGATTTGGATTCGGTTCGGCGAGGCACAAGGATTCGGCTGAATCCGAATCCTGTTGAAAAAGACGAATCCTGGCCAAATACCCAATCGAATCCTGGATTTGGTGCATCCCTAATATACAACCTCGGTAGGTCTGAGATGCCAGATTTTCAGATTCAGACTTTTTCCATTCTTGGGGTATAAAAAATCTTGAAAAATTCAAGTTTTTTCATCCACTAAAAATTCAGATTTTAGAGTTAAAAAACAACTCGAGTTTTTCAAGTTTTTGACATTCGAACTTTAATAATAACCCCCTAAATCTCAACATATTTGTTTTAAAAAAAAAGAAAAAAAAAAAATCAAGCCTTTCATGCCTGGTCTCCTGACATTTTACGTACATTTTCTATAGTGTTTTCCAAAGATGATAATAACCTTTGCTCGATCTTAAGGCAACAGCTGCAAAAATAATGAAATTCTTATGATATTTCGCCAGGTAAAATGTGAATTGCAGGAGAAAAGCTATTGAATTTTTATGGTTCTTAATCGCATAAAATGAGATTCATGGGGCATACGTCTAACTGTACTCGGTGGACTTTTAGCGAAGGTGCACTTGCAGCCTAGTCCCACTGTGTGGTGTTAAGTACACCATTTGCTCTGGCAACAAAAACAAAAAAATAAAACAAAACAAAGGAAGAATTAACTGAAATAAGCCAAATTTGTGTTCCTTGTTGGGTGGCCCCCAAGGTCACTGCTGCTTTTATTGATAAAAAGACCACCAATAAAGTAGGAATGTCTTCCCTTCAAAGTGTTTCTATAAAATCTCCCCCCTACTATACCTGTATCCAGACCCTTCCCAGAGACTATTATCCCACTGTTACTATAGGCACCATCTCTCCCTACTATACCTGCTATCCCACAGTCACACTCCCTTCCCAGAGACTATTATCCACTGTTACTATAGGCACCATCTCTCCCTACTATACCTGCTATCCCACAGTCACACTCCCTTCCCAGAGACTATTATCCCACTGTTACTATAGGCACCATCTCTCCCTACTATCCCTGCTATCCCACAGTCACACTCCCTTCCCAGAGACTATATTCCCACTGTTACTATAGGCACCATCTCTCCCTACTATACCTGCTATTGCACAGCCACACTCCCTTCCCAGAGACTATTATCCACTGTTACTATAGGCACCATCTCTCCCTACTATACTATTATCCCACTATTACTATAGGCACCATCTCTCCCTACTATACCTGCTATCCTACAGTCACACTCCCTTCCCAGAGACTATTATCCACTGTTACTATAGGCTCCATCTCTCCCTACTATACCTGCTATCCCACAGTCACACTCCCTTCCCAGAGACTATTATCCACTGTTACTATAGGCTCCATCTCTCCCTACTATACCTGCTATCCCACAGTCACACTCCCTTCCCAGAGACTATTATCCACTGTTACTATAGGCACCATCTCTCCCTACTATACCTGCTATCCCACAGTCACACTCTATTATCCCACTGTTACTATAGACACCATCCCTACCTACTATACCTACTATCCCACAGTCACACTCCCTTCCCAGAGACTATTATCCACTGTTACTATAGACACCATCTCTCCCTACTATACCTGCTATCCCACAGTCACACTCCCTTCCCAGAGACTATTATCCCACTGTTACTATAGACACCATCTCTCCCTACTATATCTGCTATCCCACAGTCACACTCCCGTCCCAGAGACTATTATCCTACTTCTACTTTACATTTTGCTGTATTATATGTGTTATATATCTCTATAACTCCAGTTATGTACAGTTCATAGATTTTCTAAAGCCTCCAGTTCTTAGACGTTGATAGAAATTCTGCTTTTGCCAATAGCTGAACGACCACAGGTTGGTCAGGACTTAGCTTTTGTTCTCTCTATCTCTCTCTCTGTGAACCTTTTGATTACAAGCCTTCATCAGTGTGCTCACCAACTGCAATCAGATCTCATCTACATCCCAGTAGTATTGATTCATATTTAACATCAAGGCTCCCAATTGATTGCTATTGATTAACAATAAAAAAACTTCCCTAGATGCAGATCGGCCAGTCCAATATTCAAGGCGAATTGCTCTCTGTTTGCTCATTGACCAAGGCATAAAGTCTTTTATCTGATGAATCCATAGCGATTCAAGATATTGCAATTTGCCTTTGTTGTTTTATAAAAAAAAGTAATGTTCTCTTTGGGGAATGGGAAAGAAGATACCAGAGAATGTGCAATCTGAGAATTACCTACGACATTATTACATGTAATGGGATCTTATCACATATAACATGCCTTGATTAGGAACAAGCTATAATTCTAGGCGGTGGGGGTAGTGGATAATAGGTGGAAATGCTTAAGCCTACCCATGCCTTAAGATTTTGTCTGAACTACCTCCTAATGCCTTATGTTCTGATTTCTGTTCAATTCAGCCTCAAGAAGTCCACTCTTAGATGTTGTCTTTACAGAGACTTTGCTTATTGACATTATCCAAGAAGTCTTCTCCTGGAAACAGCTGTAGATGAGCAATTAGTTCCAAAAGGGCACCACATTTTTAATATTTCAGAGTAGACATTTGTTGAGTTGGTTATTTTTTATGAATCCTGAGGTCCAAACCAAAGTCCTTTAAGGGTTGTTGCACTGCACCTCCCAGAATTCCATGTCAGTAAGAAAATATTGGAGTTTAAGAAACATCTGGAAGGGTTGGAGAATCATGGGCCAAAATAGCACATTAACTCTTTCCCCTTTGTCGAAGGTGGGAGGCCAGAGATGTGTTCTCTCCAATAGATTAGCAAAGAAATAACATGTAGAACATTTTTCAGAGGCTTCATAGTTCAATAGTTTTTTTTTTAGTATTCGGGGGGTGGTGGTGGAGGGGGTGACTTGCCTCCTCTCTAACCCTAGTTGGTTACTTCTGGAAACCAAATGGCTCTCGAACATATTGTCTAAGTTTTCTGCTACACTTGAACATCTGAAAGAAATTATCCAATCTTTTACATCCAGAAGTTTACAGTTATATAATGATGGAGAAAACCGCAAAGCCCCCGGGGGAATAGCAAATTTTAGAGATACTTTTAAAATGAAATTATCCAGCCAAACCTACAAGACAACCCGCTTGTGTTTAAACACAATAACTACAATCTGGAATTAATTTCTTTGCCATAGGGAAAACCCAATTTTGTCTTTTTTTTTTTTGTTTTTTAACCATTGATTAAGAAATCCTTGCTACAAGGTTGAACCCTGTTAGGATTGGTTGTTTATGTGTCTGTGGGAACAATCAGAGAGGATTGTCTCCCAATCTGAAAATGTTTGGTCCCATATAATCATAACTTTGTGGATTTTGTTGTATCTATCTAGGGTTTTGTTTGGATCCGATTTATCAGTTCCTTTAAACAGAAGAGTATGAATGCCTGGCTCATGTAGAGCCCCACTTATGAATGGGAGACGCCATGCTGCTTGCAGAACTATCAGTAGGGGGTGGCAAATAGGAGCACCAATGAGTATGCACCAATGGCAATCTGAAAACTCTAGCAAATGCCAGATGGTCAACTGTAAACTGCCACAGACTGGTGCTCTACTGTATGTTGGCCCTGTGTGGGGCGGTTTGCCAGCACCTATTCCGAATCTTGGTTCAAAAGTACAAACAATTCAAGCAAAATGGTAGCTCCCACTCATGTTAATATGTAGATATGTGGACTGTTCCATGCAGGGAGTCATGCTCCCATACTTGTATCTATCAATGGAATTGAATAAAAAAAAAACAAGTTCCCCTTTAAGGGAAGACTTGTCCCATCCCATATCCACCCATAACTTGCCTGGCGCGGTTTCAACCGAGTGGAACTAAAGAAAGCTTTTAAACTCCCACAAATCACTCGCAAAACATCCCTCGCTGGAACGTAGCTGCCGAGCAAGTGCACACACACAGTTTCAGGCCTATCTGCAATAATCCCATAAAATTCCATTTTTTTTTTTTAGCATTTCCAGATGTGTAAACCGAGAAGAGGGAGGGAAAAAAAAAAATTTGGGCTGAAAGAATGAAGGATGGAGGTGATCCTTATACAAAAAAACCCAAGCGTGATTTCCTAATGCATTCTTCCCGGGGATTTTCTTAAATAGAAATAGTATCCGCTAATCACGGGATTGGGTCCCTGGGCACGAATCAAAGGCACATATAAATGCATCGGGGGCCGGTATTAATGACCGCAGATGTATATTCCCGCAGAAAACGTTGTTGGATTTATTTCACAAGACGGGTGCTCTCCTGATTGTGTTTATGCATTCTGTTGGGTTATCCTGGATGGGATCAAAGGGTGATTTCCCCCATTAACGCCTAAAAACGGCACCGCTAGGTGATTCAGAGCAGCTGTGTGAAACATAACATTCAATTTACTTTTACCATCCTTCCTGTCCAGATTAAACTACTGCTGTGTTCTTATTGTGTAGATTAAACTCTAATGTAAACACAATTATCTGTAGCACACTAGTTAACAACTCTCCAAATGTTCCTTCTGATTCTTCCTCCCAGCTACCTGAGCTTTGTCTTTTTTTTGGCTCTTAGGAGTGGCAAAAGTGGGCCAACAGTGATGCTATATATATATATATATATATATATATATATATATATATATATATGTATCTATATATATATATATATATATATATATATATATATATATATATATATATATATATATATATATATATATATATATATATATATATATATATATATATATATATATATATATAGGTATGGGATCCAATATGCGGAAACCCGTTATCCAGAAAGCTCTAAATTACGGAAAGGTTGTCTCCCATTGACTTTATTGTATCCAATTAATCCAAGTTTTAAATAATGATTTCCTTTTTCTCTGTAATAATAAAACAGTAGCTTGTACTTGATCCCAACTAAGATATAATTAATCCTTATTGGAAGCAAAACCAGCCTATTAGGTTTATTTCATGTTTAAATTCATCTTTATTGGAAGCCTATTGGATTTATTTAATGTTTACATGATTTTGTAGTCGATTTTTGGTATGAAGATGAAAACCCCAGGTCCTGAGCCTTCTGGTTAATAGGTTCCATATATACATTCCACTCTGCCACCGGCACTCTCGATAAAGTCATTGTATATAACTGGGTTCAGAAACATCACATGTTCACTATACCTCCAGAAGGATCCGCACTCACAGGACTTAAAAGTACAAATATAATCTTTATTTTCAGAACTTCAGACTGACGTTTCGAAATACCTCCCAACATTTTGGAAGTAAAAAGAGGGACAAAATTTTTTTTTCCGCACACAGCACAGCAATTTTTTTGACCACACCCCTTTCTGTGGCCACACCCCCAAATACCATGTTTGTTTTACAAAATTTGGCAGGTTATGAAAGTTTTAAAATATTTCTCCTTATCTAAAATGTGTTTTTGTGTCTCAAAATTGTTACAAAGTATCTTATTTGCACCTGTTAGCTGTTCTGGGCTCTCTGCTAAAAGCCAATTAAGTGAGAAACTTTGTTTCTTTTTCTGGCTGTTCAGTGCAGAGAAAATAGGGACTTTCCAGTACAAATGAGGGACTGCGGGTTGAGCTGTCAAAAGAGGGACTGTCCCTCCGAAAAAGGGACAGTTGGGAGGTATGCGTTTCGGCCCAATCCAAGGCCTTTTCCACTTTGAGAAAGGCCTTGCATTGGGCCGAAACATCAGTCTGAAGTTCTGAAAAATAAAGATTATTTTTGCATTTTTAAGTCCTGTAAGTGCGGATCCTTCTGGAGTTATATATATAAGCTCTATATATATGAAAGTGATGTATATCTCAATGTAATTTTGCTATTGTCCCCCCGTCCATCTATTTACTCGCTTGAGCCCTGTCCATTGTCGCTCTCACAATAAGTTAAAAAAGAGCACACGGAAGCTTGAAAACATAAAGTGAGGATCATTTGCCTTATCAGATGCAGACACAGCAGGGACTGGAACATTATCTCTCCTAAAGCGTTAGGACTGCCGGGTCACTTCCTAAACTCTACAGCTTCATTCCCTGTCAGCCTGACACTATCCAGATGACTTCAAACTGGACTTTTATTGCCTACGACCCCAACAATCTCCTCTTTCCCATCCTTCAACAGGTTCACTTTATGAGGCAAAAGTACACTAAATAATACTGGATCTTGCTTCTCCCTCTCTTTCCCCATTGATTCAACAGCCTTTAATGCAGATTCCTGCATCCAAACAAGTTGCCATTACCTTGCTCTGCTATTATTCATTGTTATTAGACAACCTCTAACTAAGATATTGATTTGCACTTTGACACCGGCCCTGCTACTGTTCTTGATTTTTTTGTCAATAGGTGGGAAAAAAAAAAAGAAATCTCTCCAATAGATAGTTAAATGTTTCGCAATTAAGCAAAAAAAAACAAAAAACAATATCCTTTGTTGGAGTATTTTCATTAATAGCATAACAGCACAGAAAATACTGCACAAATGGTGTAAAAAATGAAAGCTCAGAAAGCATTAGAGCTCATTCATTAACACACGGGATAAATTAGTCTGTTACACAAATCCATAGCAACTGAATTAGCAATTAAAGTTGGTCAGTCTACTGCAGGTTAGTCTGTTCAGTTGCTATGGGTTACTGGTGCAATTAAGCATGAACCAAATAATGTTTAAACTCCTCACAAAAAAGAGTGAGTAACTTTTTCAGGTCTAGGTACCATCTCTCCCTACTATACCTGCTATCCCACAGTCCCTTCCCAGAGACTATTATCCACTGTTACTATAGGCACCATCTCTCCCTATTATACCTGCTATCCCACAGTCACACTCCCTTCCCAGAGACTATTATCCCACTGTTACTATAGACACCATCTCTCCCTACTATACCTGCTATCCCACAGTCACACTCCCTTCCCAGAGACTATTATCCCACTGTTACTATAGGCACCATCTCTCCCTACTATACCTGCTATCCCACAGTCCCTTCCCAGAGACTATTATCCACTGTTACTATAGACACCATCTCTCCCTACTATACCTGCTATCCCACAGTCACACTCCCTTCCCAGAGACTATTATCCACTGTTACTATAGGCACCATCTCTCCCTACTATACCTGCTATCCCACAGTCACACTCCCTTCCCAGAGACTATTATGCACTGTTACTATAGGCACCATCTCTCCCTACTATACCTGCTATCCCACAGTCACACTCCCTTCCCAGAGACTATTATCCACTGTTACTATAGGCACCATCTCTCCCTACTATACCTGCTATCCCACAGTCACACTCCCTTCCCAGAGACTATTATGCACTGTTACTATAGGCACCATCTCTCCCTACTATACCTGCTATCCCACAGTCACACTCCCTTCCCAGAGACTATTATGCACTGTTACTATAGGCACCATCTCTCCCTACTATACCTGCTATCCCACAGTCACACTCCCTTCCCAGAGACTATTATCCACTGTTACTATAGACACCATCTCTCCCTACTATACCTGCTATCCCACAGTCCCTTCCCAGAGACTATTATCCGACTGTTACTATAGACACCATCTCTCCCTACTATACCTGCTATCCCACAGTCACACTCCCTTCCCAGAGACTATTATCCACTGTTACTATAGACACCATCTCTCCCTACTATACCTGCTATCCCACAGTCCCTTCCCAGAGACTATTATCCCACTGTTACTATAGACACCATCTCTCCCTACTATACCTGCTATCCCACAGTCACACTCCCTTCCCAGAGACTATTATGCACTGTTACTATAGGCACCATCTCTCCCTACTATACCTGCTATCCCACAGTCACACTCCCTTCCCAGAGACTATTATCCCACTGTTACTATAGGCACCATCTCTCCCTACTATACCTGCTATCCCACAGTCACACTCCCTTCCCAGAGAATATTATCCACTGTTACTATAGACACATCTCTCCCTACTATACCTGCTATCCCACAGTCACACTCCCTTCCCAGAGACTATTATCCACTGTTACTATAGGCACCATCTCTCTCTACTATACCTGCTATCACACACAGTTCTTCAGTCAATGCTATTATCATTGTGCTTCCTACACAGTCACATTCGCTGATATCAGTTATTGAGTTTTTGAAAACATCCTTTTTTCTTAATTACGTGATGTGTTTCAGTTACAATATTGTATCTGATACACAATGCCTATAATTAAATTAAAACCAATCTGACGGTTGAAATGGATAAACATATACGTGACAGTATAATCGTGGCTCTGGATTGGTTCACATCCTAGGCAAATTAGGTGCGTGCACCTTGTGTCATCTTGTTTCACAGGAATTATTTTACAAGGCCTCGTTGTAAGGGAGGTCATTCCCCTGCTTGATCATTTGTTGTTCCTGAATCTGCTCCGTGCCAATTTGTGTGTGCATGTGCAATCAAAAGTGACTTGGAGTTAGCGAGATAATAATCATCTCGCCGCTGATGTAAAAACTTCCTCCATTCGACCCGCCATGAATCAGGATGATTCCGAGTGAATGGGATTTTAATCACCTGTCACTGCCTCCAGCACTTTCTCTATATTTATGATAATTTTTTTTTTGTCTTTTTATTGAAATCAGTGTTGACTGAATCAAGTTATCCTGATTAGCAATCTCACTGTATCCAGTCAAGAGTGAAATGCATCAGAGCATTACTGGTACACTGAACAGAATAGGATAGGGACGGAGCAAAAATGGGATGACAGTGTTTGACTTAGTGATAGGTAAGTAGGACCGTGCGAATGCTGGAAAGGCAAATTATTGCGATGGGAAAAAAAACTGATTTAATATAACATCTTTTTTCCATGCAAATGGCTCTTCCTTGTGGTTACAGTTATCAGAGAAGGTAGAGCCTTACTTTAAACTGCGCAGGACGTATTTCAAACGTATTCAACTAGCATATTGTTAAATATCGTTTTTAATCACTGCAATAGAAAACAAGCAATTTAAACTAGCTATTACGGAGCATTATTACTAGTGCACTAGAGGCTATGGCAGAAGAATATCATAGTAAAGCTACCCATAATGGATCCCTTCTCTTTGACATGAAGGGAGCGCAGTGAATTGCTCTATAGTGATGACCTAGAAATGTCTTAGGGTCATAATAGTGCATGTAGAGCATATATAGAGGGTATATATATATATATACTTATAGGGTATCTATAAGTCAGTGATCCCCAACCAGTAACAAGTGAGCAACATGTTGCTCTTGAACCCTCGGATGTTGCTCCCAGTGGCCTCAAAGCATTTGCTTATTTTTGAATTCCAGGCTTGGACACAAATTTTGATTGCATAAAAACCAGGTGTACTGCCAAACAGAGCCTCAATGTAGGTTGACAATCCACATAGGGGCAACTAAATGGCCAATCACAGCCCTTATTTGGCACCCCAAGAACATTTTTCATGCTAGTGTTGCTCCCCAACTCCTTTTGGTTCTGAATGTTGCTCACAGGTTCTAAAGGTTGGGGATCCCTACTATAAGAGGTAGTGATCAACATGCCCCAACTTACCGGACAATTTTCATACATCCCAAGCAAGACCCTCATAAAAACCACTACTTTCCAGTTGGAAAAACTTGGGAGTCAAAATGCTATATTGCCCTTAAAGGAGAAGGAAACCAAGGCAGTTTATTGCCAATAGATTAGCCAAAACAGTGCAAGCTTGAAAACCATTTTTATTCTTTAGAATGCTTTTCCATACCTGTGTAATCAGCTCTAGAAGCTCTCTCTGTTTATTTAGGAAAGCAGCTGCCATATTAGCTTGTTGTGACATCACTTCCTGCCTGAGTCTCTCCCTGCTCACTCATAGCTTTTGGGCTCAGATTACAGAAGGTAGAGGAGAAGAGAGGAGGAGAGGAGCAAACTGAGCATGCTCAAGCCCAAGCCCTGGAGGTTTAAGCTGAAAACAGGAAGTCTGGTACAGAAGCCCATGTGTACACAATAGAAGGAAAGAAATGTGGTGTTTCTTTTGACAGAGGGCTCAGAGCAGCATTACTTTGAGGGATTACTGTTGTATTTATATAGACCTCTCTGATAACGCTTACTCAATTTTAACCTTTCCTACTCCTTTAGGATACCAGCAGAATCCTCTATTTTGGTGTTGAGTCCAAACAACCAAATTTAAGGTGAAAAGTATGAAAGTTGACCATGTTGTGCACTCTGGTTATGGATACGACCTGGCAGAATGCTCATACCATTAGGCTACCAGTGTGTATATCCAACAATCTACCCATTCAGCCATTCAGGTAACTGTATGCACCCATTCTAAGGATGTTTGGATCAATACAGTTACCAGGATCTATGGAACCAACCATATCTTTTAGCACCAGCAATTTGCACCTTTGCAGGATCAAAAAGAAAGACCCTGTCCATTTACCTCTACAGCCTTCACATTAATTTGTTTGTTTATGTTAGTGTAAAACCCTTTCTGAACGCTGTCTGTAACACTCATGGATACTAACAACCGTATTTTGTTATCTTTATGTTGTTTTCTTTGCATGCTTGTTAAAAAGTGGAGTCTGGGTGTCTGAGACAAAACCCTAACAAGTTCTTTCTAATCAGCCTTGGAATGTTTCTGTCAAGAGCAAGAAAAATGCTCAGCTTGAAGTTATATTTCTTCCCCAAGAAACACATTTGTTTAAAGATTGGCCTGTCAATTTGTGAATCAACATTTCGCCTCTTTCTTTTTTCTTCCTTTTGCTCAGACATCGTGCTTTTGCTTCCCACCCCCCAGAAGGGGAAATAATATGAAGCTGCTATTTGTTGTTTGAAGGAAGTAAACTTCATCAGTTGGACTTAGATGTATGCTTGAAATGTCACTCAGAGCAGCTTTCTTGTAATGAAACGTTGCACACAAATTTCTCCCTTTAAGCTCCAGGGGATTAGACCCAGTAAAAAGAAAGAAAGAGTAGAGAGAATAAAATCATTCTTTTCTTCACCGAGGTGCATCGGAGTGAGAAGTTTAAAACCCACAATTTATTCAAATATTGATATTTCTACTTGTCAAGAAAGAGGTATCTTGATATTCCACTGAGCACCTTTGTCAGAAGAATCCCCAGAAATGTGTCAGATAATTCATAAATGGTGTTCACTACTGTGAAATCAATTGGGAACAACAACAACAACAAAATATATATTATTGCAGATGTAGAGTAAGAGTAACAGAAAACAAGACTAACATTTCCATCATGTCAACCACATCCTCATTTTGGAGTTTGAATTTGTTTTTTTTTTTATAAATTCTTTTAACGGTGTTCCTCTGAAAATACATGGAAACTATATTTTTAGATTTGCTTTCTAGGGAGAGATCTGTCTGTTACAACCCATGAGAGCTTTTATTTCCCATCCGGCAGAAGCCAATCAGAAACCAGCTTTTTACAAGTCTTTTGTAAGCAATCTTGGTTCTGCATGTGGTTTGCATTAAGGTCTCAAAAAGCTGTGAACGATGAAGCTAATGATGTTCACAAAAAAAAACTAGTATAAATTCCAGACTGTTGATAGCTGGGACTGAAGCTTCAATGATTTTCTTGGTATCTCCAAAGTACCACCATATGTTGGAGTCTTTAATGACTTTAGGGAAGCAAAAGTGATATGTAATCGTTGGTGGAGCATGGGATGTTGTCTTTTTGAAAAATAATGATTTAAATGTAATTTTATATATTTCTGGTTTGCTTTAATTTTGAAATTTGAAATTAATTTTGAATTTTAAAGTAGACAACATTGGTTATCCAATTCAAAAAAATCACCAGGTCTCATTTGCTTACAAAACTGTAGCCAATCAGATATTTCCTTTTATTTGTTGGAAAACTTGGTTTCATTTTAGCATAACAGGTTACAGGCACATAGTAAAGTGTCCTTATTAAATTTGTCCTGTGCTTAAAGCAACTCTGGAGATAAATTGGTTTCTATCAGGAGCTCGGTGACTTTGTGCATGTTTAAGTTAAGAGCTAGAGAATTTCATCATGAGTGGATGTGCGGACTTAAGTGTGAAAGGAATGCGGGAAAGCCAGACTGGGTTCAGCCATGGCATTGACAAGAATGTATGGAGATGATAAATAGTTCAAGTACATGTGGGAAGTGAATAACACCCCCTCTATTGTAAGGACACATCCATGGTTTCCATATGATCATATGGTTCACAGCAAGTCTAGATAGCGCATCCTGTTACAATGTGCAGCCCATCTGGGAGTTGTTGAGACAAGTTATGGGAAATAGTTTAAGCCTTTATAGTCAGTGTGGTTAATGTTGACCGTATAGAACACCCATTGAGGTACCAGCCATACTTTAGAAACTTATGGGAAGAATAAATTAGAGGCGTGCCTCTTTGGAGGATTCGCCTATTGACTAATGGAAGACACACGGGAATATTATTTTAGCTAATACATCAATGCCCTTCACAAACATTTATTAAACAAGAGTACTGTTCAACTGTGTCAAATTGGGGTTATATTTATTGGTGTCGCTAGTTATATATGTTTTCACTATGGGAATGGAAAAACCATCACAGCCATGTAATACTATGAAGATAAATTTGGAGCAGGCACTCAAATGAAGGCAGTCTTCCACCAGATAGTCAAAGTAAAACGATTTATTGTGTCCTACACCTTACACATTTTGTGTGAAGATACAAAACACGTAGGACGCAAAACGCGTAAGGCGTAGGACACAATAAATCTTATTACTTCATCATCATCATCATCATCATTTATTGATATAGCGCTGTCAAGATACACAGTGCTTTTGCTTTGACTGTCTGGTGGAAGACTGCCTTCATTTGAGTGCCTGCTCCAAATTTATCTTCTCGGTTGTCCGCTCCCTATGCTGAGGACTCAGGGCAGTGCACCTGGGCCAATTCCCTAATGTGGTGAGTAATTATTTTACTGTGTGGAGACCCTTTCTATGTCTTATTATACATGTAATACTGTGGACACACATATAGAGCAATCCAGTAACACACAGGAGCCAATTAGCAACTAAACTTTTCCTTAGTTTCTCATGCTTTTGAACTAGTGGAAATGTTGGCAATTTTAATTTATAAGCCTGTTTCACTGCAGTTGTGACTTAGATCTATATATAGATCTACATATTTAGATTTTAGTGGACAAAAAAAAAAAAGTAAAGTGGCTTATTCTGTACTGCAGAGGAAGGATTATCATGCAAAGCCTCCACCCCTGCTTAAAAAATCCAGTTCCACCCATGAGGTTTTTACAGCAGAAGAAGTCACCTGATAAAAAATGGGCCAATATTAAATCAGTGTGCTTTGAATAATGCCAATAATTGAAAAGCATATAATAAAAACACACAGTTTTCAAACTCCACGTGACTGAACATAACTCAGTCCACAGTTGGCTGTAATTTAATAAATCAAATGTGTTTAGATAAAATAAATCTATCCAGATGGTTCCATGGAACTGATACCTCTATGAATGCCTTCACCACCCTCCCCCTCTGCCCCGTGCTTCATTAGGAAGCCGAGGTATATCCAATTACAAGTATTAGCAACTAATTGTGGAATTACTTGCCATTCCGATGTTAAACGTTAACATATAAACGTGACGCATGCAAACGGACGGAGCAGATTGTTGCAACGAATTCTGTTTTCATTGAGATTCAGATGTTGCAAAGGACATTTCAGCCTTCTCAGCCAGACATTCCTGGTTTATGGAGTCAAAGTGTATAAAAAGCAATTTCATGGCATGACACAGAGGCTGCAAAACTTTGCCTGATTACAGATTTATCATTTCTTTGATACATTTAGGCCATACTGTCCTATGCGTGGAAATTTCGCCTCTCCAACCATTGAGAAAGAACATTTTCTGCCTCCCTTTTGCTTTCCATCTCGCATTATTTTATTATGCTTTGTTTTCCTGGTTGTTCCAGCGTGAGTGTTGCAAGCCCCTGACATGTCTGGCTCGTTAGAGCCTACTATAGATTCCTGCCATAGCTGACGTTTTCCACGCCTGCTTGCAGCCTATTTCTCTTTTACACCCATTGCTTACTGTCTGCCTGGTGTCTGGGCGAATCTGTCATCTGTACCAGAGCACAGGCCGCTGCACCACTGACAGTAAGGAGGTAAATGCTGGCTGCCTGAATCCCCCATTAACTTTGTGAAGCGTATTGATTTTTTGTAAAAATAATTATATTGACAGGCTTTCTACGAGTAATTGTTTCCAGAGCACAAAGGTCAGTGTTGAGACTGAAGGGTTTTTGGAGCAGGGTGCTAGTGTAAAGTGCAAGGGGATGGATAAAACCAGACCATAACCGATACAATGCTGGAAGACTTACATTTTTAGTATGTTGCCAATGTCAAGACCGATGGGCTTCCCATCATTCCGTTGAGCAAATGTCTTGTCTTAAAGGAGTTTTCAGATAATGTTGTTGGCTTTCGCGTCAGCTGTGTGACTTTTTCATGGAGTAACATCTCTTGCAGTTGGAAGAGTTCAGTTCTAGAAAACAGGATCATTATGGAAATTCGGCTTTTTTTTTTGCGTTAGGGTAGGACAAACAGGACATTTTGTAAAATACATCTAAAAATATTGTGTTGAAATTAAGGTATTTTGGTAATGAAGAAAGGGATATCCAACATGTCCTTCCAGCTGTTGTTATACTCCAGCTCTCACCATCCCATCAATGCCTAATGCTTGTTGGGGTTTATGGAGGGGTGGGGTTGAAATGAGTTGAAATTCAAGACATCTTCTCCCAAAGCCAACTTGTCAATAATAGTGATGGGCGAATGAATCCCGTTGTGTTTCGCTGAAAAATGTGTGAATTTACAGGGAAATTCACGAAACTGTGAAAATTTCACGAAACACATTGAAGTCTATTGGCATCAAAATTATTTTGATGGGCGTCAGTTTTACAGCCCTCAACAATTTTTATACGCACGCCTATTTTGTCTAAATGCATTAAAGTCAATGGAATAATTTTGACGCACATCAATTTTTATGTGCGCAACTGTTCAGACGCATGCACGAATTTTTTTCGACGCAGCATATTTTTCATCGCATTTTCACTGCAGTTTCACGAATTTATTCGCTGGCGGCAAAATGCTAAAATTTGCAGCAAATTCGCTCCTGGTGAATTTATTCACCCATCACTAGTCAATAAGCCTTGAGTGAGCTCATAAAAGAGCAGATTGAGGACATAGCCTAATGGTGGAGTGTATGGTTTGGCATAATTGCAGAGAAAGAGCACATACATATGATGCACAGCAATCCCCTAAGCTTCCTCGTAGCCAATGATATTGTTCATCCTAGTTTAAAAAGGAGGCCACATTTAATAATACACTATGATGTATAATTATGTGTGTGTGTTTTTGTAATGCAATAACCTTCTGTTCTAAACTCTATATCCAAACCCTGATGTAAGGGGACAAAGGAGATAAGAGTGAGCTCTAGCACTCTTGAGAAATCACAAGCTCCCCGTTGCTAGTGTTCTGTCACGTCGCGAGCTTGTAACTCAGTGAGAGCCATTGAACAAACAAGCATTAAACAGTCAATAGTGTATCTGCAAACTAATTGTGTTAGAGAAATGAACTGCTCTTGTAAATTGCCTGGAGCTTTGACATGGAGAAGATATTCTTTGAGGATTGGGCATCTGCCTGTTTGCTTCAAATATACAATTCCTCAGGTGGAATGCAATGAAAAGGTAAAAATATATGCTTTAATAAATTGCTGCATATGTAAACAAAGGTCAAGGTCTTTAGAGAGACATGGCTCTATGGTTTTCCAGTTGGGTATCTTTGTTTAAAATCCCTACATACTTAAAAATGCTTGTAGACCATTGTTGACCGCTTATTTTTTATTCACAGACATATAGTTTATATAAGTAACCGCATCTAGAGAATCTTCCTAAATTCTTAATGTATCAGATGAAAGTTTAGTGTATGGCTAGCGGAGTGCCATCCCACTGGAGATTTCGATTCTAGCCGGCGGGAAGGCAGTTCGGGGAGATTAGTCGCCCAAAGAAGAGGCGATTTGTTGCCGGTTGACTAAATCTCCCCGAATCTCCACTTGTGTTTCTGCCCTAAAGGGTAAGGCATTTTTTAGTAGCTTAAGGCATAAAGGGGGTTATGTAATAAAAAGCACTAAGTTTGCCCAGGAGCAGTAGCCCATAGCAACCAATTAGCAGGTAGAATTTACTGGTCACCTGTTCAAAAGCAAACATCTTATTGGTCGCTATGGGCTACTGCTACTGGGCAAACTTAGTGCCTTTTATTATATACGGGGGGTTGTGTCTCACTTTCCTGCATATATTGGTAATGGGTTGAGTGCAGAGGACCTTGTATTTGTCAATATGTATTTTGTGGCCACAGCCTCATTGCACCCCCCGCTTAATGGCTTTAAAAATTAGTGGTGAGCACAACTTTCCCTTGTTTGTTATACTTTAAATTGCTTGTAGACCATTGTTGACCACTTTAAGTTTCATTCCCAGCCATAAAGTTTAAGCAACCGCATCTAGAGAATCTTCCTAAAAGGAATCATATTAAATAAGGATTTAAGTTAAAAAGATTCATTGTCCTCAAGAACTTGCACGTAGGTAATGCATTAGACTTTCTAATGTCCTGCTTTGCTTTTCTATAGATTGTATTTATGCCTTTAGCTCTATGTTAGACAAGTTTTGACCAACAGTGCCACCCATACCCACTCCGAGGGTTGCTATGTCTTGCAGTGGTGTCTGACATATTTACTTGAGTTTTGGCAGCTTGCAGGTGTGCAACATGGTCATTGTGACATCAATACCCATTGTTTCATCTCCATGCAAATAGAAAGATTATTTATCTTACTCCATCACACACTTTGGGTCACAATGAATGTAACCAGTGTATCGACAGCTCGTGACAGCAAGACATGTGCTCCGATTGGCTCCGGCTAAATGGTAAAATTGCAAACCTGGTACATCAATACCAAAGAAATGGGTTAAATGAACTTCCCGTTCAGTTCTATTTAGAACAAGATTTGAGCTAACTGTAATCCAATAAACACTGCGGGGAAAGGAAAAAAAAAAGAAAGAATAGGGTAACCCTATTGGGAAATAGTGTCCAGACTTGTAGCAACATCTAATGGGTATTTAGGTGCAAACTAGCAGCGAAGTGTTAAATATTTACACGCAGAATGCCAATAGTAATTGTCCACTTTATCTGAGCTAGCCTAGGGAAATGTCTTATTTGTCTCCATGTGACTTCAATAAACAGAAGACTGGAAAATCCCCTCACTATTTCTTAGAGGCTTAGAATTAATAAAGCCTGCCAGCATAAAATATGGGCTGGAGTTTTTTGAATGATCACTTCTGCGCTTGGCTATATAATATGGCTTTAACTCCATGTGGCCTGTCTATTAAGCAAGACAGGATGAGCCTTACATATAATAAAAAATATTTATGTTTTTCTTAGCGATACTAACAAGGTAACATATCAGAGGAGAAATGGCAGCAGAACGACGAGGCAACTATTCCTTATGAATTCAGCGCACAGTTGGATCTCTTTCTGGTCCCATAAACACCCTAGGCTCCTTCTCTCCACCGGAGCCATTATTCCACAAATGGTCTTTTTTTTTTTCCCTTTTTGTTTGTGAAATCTTAAGTGTCATAAATGCCTCCATCTCATCTATATTTGATAGTTAATATTAGTTTCAGCCCAGGAAAGTGCACTTTACATGTGGCAACATGCGCTTTACCTGAGAGTGTTATTGCAAAGGCAAAAATCAATACCAATTTATAATTCAAGATTTCAGCCTATCACTTTTTATGACTCGCTATCCAGCCTCATTAATTTTTTATTATGATGGACTGAAACTAAAAGATTTTTTAACATGTTTCGCTGTTATTTATTCAACCTGAATAATTAAATAAACCCTTAATTGGCTGTATTTGGAAGCCATGGCCAAAATGCCTTTTTTTTTTTGGTCACCATACATAATTCATTAAAGAGAGATACCGTGCACTTTTGAAAATGATCTTTTTTTGTTGCCTCTTATTTAAGTGAAAAAAACGGTTTATTCTTTTTCTCAAGCTGTGCCTGTAACAAAGGAATAGACGAGTTCCGCGGCATTGGCAAACTTTCAGAGATCAGTAAAACCTTTTTCGCCTTTCAAAAAGTATAAGGGGCAAACCTCGCCAAGGATACACTCAATTGCTGGTTAACTTGCATCTTTTGAAGGTGATTGACAGAGGGAAAATTGCACTTTCAAATTTCATCTGTATTCATTTCAGTTGTTCCTACCTCATGTCAACGTCCTGCCATTCATAGACAGGCTAAGGATATATGCATTAGCCGTTGCCACTGTCAAACAAAAAATAAAAAAATAAAAAGGAAAGAAGGAGAAGACAATCCCCGTACTTGAGGATCCTGAAGGAAAATCAATCATGTCATAAGTGAGAAGTATGGATAAGTTTGAGTTCCATCCTTTTCATTCCTGGTCACTCTGTTGTCTTTCGTGAAGACGCCACATTTGTTGCCTGGGACACATTTGGCAGGAGGAAAATCCGGCATTAAAATGTATTAAGCGGTTCCCTATGGGGAATTTTATTTTATCTCTTTCTCTCCCTTGAAAGTATTTACCCGGAAATTGTCTTAGGGGTAGAATACAAAGGGGCATAGATATCAAGGAAGGTACTAAACGGCACTGAATTGCATCACTCTGGTATTATGGTACCTGTGTAGGTACATTTGTAGGTATAAAGCCTTGTCATAAACTCATGTAAATGTGTCAAATTCTGGTAGAGTTTGAAAAAAGTTGCGTAAAAAATATGTTGACAACTGTGGTTTTATATGCAGAATTTTACACTACTTTTTTTTCCCTTTCTACAGTTTGTCCCATTGGTGGAAATCAGTAATGGTAGAATATTTGCTTGGTTTACTGGATAAACAAAGTACCATCTATAATTGACCACTAGAGGCACTAAGGGCAAGGCCAGACGTGGCGTTTTTGCAGCGTTTTTACATTACGTTTTTAAAAATGACAGCCAGGCGTAAATATGCATAAACTGCACTACCACTGAAACTAATGGAAAACGCACTATGGCAGTTCACACAGGGCGCTTGCAAGCTGAAATTCGCAACAGGACCCCAGTATTGGCGTTTTTTTAGCAGAAACGCCAATACGTCAAGAAACTACCAAATCAATAGACTCTATGGGATCTGCACGTTTGAAACCACATAAATACGCAGCCTATTTTAAATATGGCGTCCAAATTCAATGAGAACAATGAGAACAATGAGAACTGCATGTTGGGAAAATAATCGTACGTGCTGAAAAACGCATGTTGATGGTCGCATGTGGTTTCAGTAGCGTATATACTCCTGGCTGTTCTTTTTTAAAAATGCAACGTAAAAACGCCGCAAAAATGCCACAATGCAGAATTTTTAATTGATTGTATTTAGAAAGTGTCTTATTTCAGTATGATGAAGCTTATATTCAATTTTCATTTTCATGATTGTTCCCCTTTAAGAGAAAAGATAGGACAAAGCCTATGGTAGTTCCGCCCACGGTGCATTCACTTATGAGAAGTCAAAACCAACAAATTACCAGAAGGCCCCAGACAAGACAGAGCCTTAATGGTATGCACTAGGCCTCTATCAGTAGCGCATATGACATTGAAATCGAAAATACTTTTTTCCCCCTCCCCTAACATTGAATGCAATTTATATTCAACTGCTGACACTTTAATTTCATTCATTTGCTCTCCCTGACAAAGGGCATCATAGTACATAAGTAGCGGCGTGAAAACTTTTTTCTTTTTTGGTGTGCCGGAATGGTAACGATATTACCGGCTTGTTTCCTCGCCTTGTTCAAGGAAAACCAATCCTACCTATAATAAATTTAACGCAAAAATCAAATCCAAAACAAATTTATTCCTGCGGAGTTGATACCCTGGTCATTTCTAGCCCTGTGCTCGTATTAAGCTTTAAAATCAACTGTCACTCCCTATCGATTGCTGGTGAATTGTTATCTATATTTCTCAAAAGTGCTCTTGACAGTTAATACGGTGTAAATTATAATCTGGGGAAATGCTGCTTGTTTATGGCAGCGAATTGCTTAGGTTCTGACCGAAGACGCGTTCTCTCTCTTTCTGCTATGGCTGACGGACAGCTATTCGCATGTCGAGGAGCTTTCATCTCTATTTATTGCATCGCCCAGATAGAGCGAAATGCGTGGCTCGCTTAGTATCATTTCTTAATAAATATACATTGACAAAAGGTGCTGTAGGTAGATTCGATCAGGTTTTGCTGGTTTCTTGGTGAATTCCATCAGAATAGGCCCCCTAGGGTCCACCAGAGCACCTGACATCTAGACCTCGCTCTCAGCACCATTAGATATACAATAAACTAAATATCATCTGCATTACACAGCGCTATAGTAGAAATAGGAGATGGGATTTTTTATACAATGGGGCCCACCAGGAGACTGTCCGGAGTCCCGGCAGGCCAGTCCCACCCTGCCATTAGTTATTTCTAGAGGCACATGGGTCAATGTTCCAAAAGAAAGTGCTATCAAGTAGAAAAAATTCAAAAAGGGACTGCCTCATTCAAACTCAAACTCAGGATGGAAGCTCAAAATCATATACTTTCTTCTTTATTATGTTGGGAAAGACTCAACATATGGTAGCACTCTCAGATTTGTAGGCAACTCATATAAGATCATTCTAGGAATGGCTGGGTTCTAGTTTTAGGATTGCTGTAGTAAGCAATCCTTCCTCTGCACTGCTGACTTCCAGGCAAGAACACTGTACAGGTATGGGACCTATTATCCAGAATGCTCGGGACCTGGGGCTTTCTGGATAATGGGTCTTTCCATAATTTAGAACTTCATACCTTAAGTCTACTAGAAAATCATGTAAACATTAAATAAACCCAATAGACTGGTTTTGCTTCCAACAAGGATTAATTATATCTTAGTTGGGATCAAGTACAAGCTACTGTTTTATTATTACAGAGAAAAAGGAAATCATTTTTAGAAATTTGTATAATTTGATTATAATGGAGTCTATGGGAGACGGCCTTTCCGTAATTCGGGACTTTCTGGATAACGGGTTTCCGGATAACGCATCCTATACCTGTACTTGTATTGCTAATGTAGCTGCAAATGAGGATTCTGGGTGTTGTAGTTTAGCAACAGCTGGAACACTACAGTTCTAGCATCCTTGTCTTGCATTATTAATATTAGGGATGCACCGAATCCACTATTTTGAAACCCCTGAATTCTTCCCGAAAGATTTGGCCAAATACCGAACCGAATCCGAATCCTAATTTGCATATGCAAATTAAGGTGTGGGATGGGAAAACATTTTTTACTTCCTTGTTTTGTGACAAAAAGTCACGCGGTTTCCCTGCACACCCCTAATTTGCATACGCAAATTACGATTTGGTTTCGGCCGGGCAGATTTGGTGCATCTCTAATTATTATAATTTCAATCAGGCAATATTTGATAAAGAACAGGAATGATGTCATAGTTGTGACATTATCTATCAGAGAATGCCTCATCTTCTTCTTGGTTGTCTTCTTTATAAAAATATTTAAAAATAACAGAAAACCAATGGCCTGGCTGTGTTTCCCAGGGTTCTTCTGGAGGGTATTGATGGCCAAGTGGTGCTATTGCCACTATGAGAACGTGATCTGCAACTTTCCCCCGCGAGGCTCTCATATTGGCGCTACTTAGCGGGCATCCACAATTAGGATAATCATTTGGACATTTTGCACTTGCATCGTAAATAAAATGTACCATAGGTCATAAACGCCTATTGGGGGAATGTAATAAAAGTCGGTAACGGAAAATGCGAAAAGCGAAAAGTTATGCCTCTGCGCGAACACATTTTGCTTTGCGTGAATTTAATATAGCTTTTGCGAACCCAGAAACTGTTTAGCGACTGTTTGCGAATTTTATAGGTTGCGCCAATACGCAGTCAATGACATAACACTTCTTACTGAAAAAGTTATGTTTGAGGACACCTTCGAGCACTTCTTAAAAGTGCGCAATTAAAATTCGCAATGCAATAACAGTTTAAGGAAGAATATCACATTGCCAGATGTGAATTTTTATTCTTATTGGTGCGAATTGTATTTCCCTTTGCCACTTTTATAACATTCCCCCCATTTATGTGTAACCATATAGTTCCATCCTAATAGAAGTGAATGCACAGGCGTGAATGAGGCCCCTCGCCCATAAATCAGCGTACAGTAACTTTTCAAACCGTCCGGTGTAAATGACTGGACTGTTGTTCTAGTTTGGCATTTATGGTAATTTGTCAAGCCCCTATGCAGTAATGGATTGACTCATATAAGCAGGGCTATAATTGCAGCTGTTAGCTTGGCTTTCTTTATCTCGCCCTGTCTGGGGCTCCCATTCCTGCATGATTTCTCGCCGCGCAGAAGCCATGTGTGTCTTGTTTTGTTTTAATACATTGCTGACCCCGGGTCTCGGGTTACTTGGGTTCCTGTCACACATTCAGTTCCACCCTCATAAACCATGGCGTGCACACACACATACACACACATACACACACACACACACACACACACACACACATACACACACATACACACACACACACACACACACACACACACATACACACACATACACACACATACACACACACACACACATACACACACATACACACACACACACACACACACACACACATACACACACATACACACACACACACATACACACACACACACACATACACACACACACACATACACACACATACACACACACACACATACACACACATACACACACACACACATACACACACACACACATACACACACACACATACACACACACACACATACACACACACACACACACACATACACACACATACACACACACACACATACACACACACACATACACACACACACATACACACACACACACATACACACACACACACACACACACATACACACACACACACACATACACACACATACACACACACACACATACACACACATACACACACACACACATACACACACATACACACACACACACATACACACACACACACATACACACACACACAAATACACACACATACACACACACACACACACACACACACACATACACACACATACACACACACAAAATAAATAGAAAAATGGGGTAACAAGGTAACAATCACCGCTCACTATATGAAGTATAAATGTCACCGTGTAAAACTGGCCTTTAGCAGCGAGGAAAGAAAAAGGTAATTGTTCCAAATGGGATCCGTTCAGCCTTCACAATAAAGGAGCCTCACAGCTGTGCTCTGAGCCTGTTGGTTTATTATTACAAGCTCATTATGACCTACATTTAAAACTCCCATTTTATTTTCTCAGGGAAAAAAAAAATTCCACTACCCCCCCCCCCAAAAAAATAAAAAAATAAAACTTCCGCAGGGCTATGTTTTTCAAAGGTGGATTGGGGATCATTAGTTAGGGCACTGCTTTTATTTGCAATCCGCAGCTGATAGATAGAAATACAGCATCTGCCACCAGACTGACATTAACACAACCATCATTAGCCTCAGGCGCTCCAGCTGTTGCCGAACTACAACTCTCAACCTGGCCCATCTGCTCCGGCCTGTTGGAGGATGCTGGGAGATCTAGTGTAGGCAAAAGCTCTACAGATTGGGGCACTGCTGCTAAAGCAGGCTGTTCCCACGGAGCGTAAGCTGTCTAAATATTTCTTGACTCGTGTAAATAAGCAGTCAACGTGTTTAGTTATTTGCCTAGCAACTAATTGCTATATTTTTTAAACAAGAGCTGCCAAAGGGGAAGCCACAAACGAGAGCAGCAACTGCACTCCTACTGGTAATAAATAGACCATATTTTAAAACTAGTATCAGTAACAGCAATCCCCTTGGATGATGTAGCCCTGCATAGTACAGGTATGGGATCCGTTATCCGGAAACCCAGTATCCAGAAAGTTCCAAATTACGGAAAGGCCGTCTCCCATAGACTGTATTATAATCAAATAATTCAGATTTTTTCTTTTTCTCTGTAATAATAAAACAGTACCTTGTACTTGATCCCAACTAAGATATGATTCATCCTTATTGGAGGCAAAACCAGACTATTGGGTTTATTTAATGTTTACACGATTAGTAGACTTAAGGTATGAAGATCCAAATTATGGAAAGATTCATTATCCGGAAAACCTCAGGTCCCGAGCATTCTAGATAACAGGTCCTATTCTTGTATAAACAGTCTCCTTCCCCCTGGGGTAAACAATAATCATGCCCTGAATCCCACACCCAAACCAAGGCAATATAACAACACCCCTGCTGACCCCATGCATCTGTGCTTTTTGCTTCACTCCATACACCAGTTTTTTGTAGGCTGTTTTCCGAAGTCACGTGAAGTTTCCTCATGAGGAAACTCCTGGCGATTTCAGACATGAATCGCTCCGAGTGCCATCCCGCGGGTGATTTAGATTCTAGCTGGCAGGAAGGCAGTTCTGGGAGATTAGTTGCCCGAAGAAGAGGCGATTTGTCACAGGGCGACTAATCTCCCCAAATCTCCGTGTGTATCTCTGCCCGTAATAATGGGAAGTGGTGGAAGATGTTGGACCTGTGCCTCCTTAGTACAAGGAACTCTAATCTACCCTGCTGGCAACACATCTTGGAAGTTGTAGTCCAACAAAAACAGCCTGATCAGATGTTGGTGTGAGGTCTCACCAAATTCTTCCCCCCTGATCTCAGGGTATGTCGTCTCGCCATACCAACTACATAAGTAGTATTTTCAATTAGTAAAGATCCATCGTACACATTTTTATTACTTTAGTTTATTTTTTAATAGTAACTTATTGGACCTCAGGAAAAAATGCAGCCTTGGGTATATGGAGCATATTTTGCATATATTTTGCCAAGAAAAATGTACAGGTAGGCGGTGAAAAGACAATGTGGGAGTTTTTGCTTGCTGGAAAAAAAAATAGAAAATTGCATATTAAACCTGAATTGTGACTTTTCCATCTGGCCCTACTGGTTATAAAGCTTCAGCCGGGGGGCCCCGCTCTCCACTGTCAATCAGTGATCCCCAACTGTGAGATGCAAACCTCACCCCAACTCATTAAACCCAAAGCAAACGGTATGAAGTGTGCCGCTGTGCCATTTTAATATTTGGTGCATGTGACAGGATCATTTTAGTGATTTGCAGGATTTATCTCCTCTTAAAAGCACTGCCTTAGGCTACTCTAATTGGTAGGAAAGCAAATTCCCTCTTCTCCTCCTGTCACTCGTTGTTTTATTTACTGAGAACTGCCGAAACCTATTTACACAATAATGAGGATAAATCACCGTGTTGCTTTCAACACAAAGAAATGTTGCGCGAGTCAAATGCTGTGCAATTAGAACTAAATTTCTAGTATTTTTTATGTACGGCGTGGCCTTAAGAACCCGTGTTGCGCAGCGTAGATAAATGTCTGTGCTGTGGATGCTCCTTCATTTCAAAGGAGAGGAGTACAAATAAATGACTTTATTAAAACAAAATATAAAAATTGCATGTGTTCTGCTTTGTCGGTAAGGGCTTGATTATGGCTGATTTATGAAGAACAAGGTCTGTGTGTCAGTGATTCTGTTTTATATCAGAATATTATATTCATATTATTAGCAAACGGCCTTCTCATCTACACATGCTTCCTCACCATCACCATCAGGAGCAAAAAGGCCAACCAACCATGACCAGGGTAGACTTCTTCTTACATAGGTATGTGTTGAGGTCCTGAAATGTTATCTATGAATGAAAGGCTTGTTAATTCAAGTAACATTTCTAAAATGATTTTATATGTTTATGGCCCTTAAGTTAAGAACAGAGCGACACATCTGTCTAATGGAAAAGTCAACTCTGTAATACCAAATCTATATGGTTTGGAAGTGGCCATTTAGAAGAGGAAGTTATTAGTATATCAACAATTGTGACCAATTTTCTTACAGCTGTTTATTAGAAGGGATTATTCTATCTATTATCTTTCTCTATCTATCATCTATCTATCATCTATCTTTCATCTATCTATCATCTATCTATCTATCTATCTATCTATCTATCTATCTATCTATCTATCTCTCTCTCTATCTATCTATCTATCTATCTATCTATCTATCTATCTATCTATCTATCTATCATCTATCTATCTATCTATCTATCTATCTTTCTATCTACCATCTATATCTATCTATCTATCTATCTCTCTCTCTCTCTCTCTCTCTCTCTCTCTCTCTCTCTCTCTCTCTCTCTCTCTCTCTCTATCTATCTATTATCTATCTATCTATCTATCTCTCTCTCTCTCTCTCTCTCTCTCTCTCTCTCTCTCTCTCTCTCTCTCTCTATCTCTCTATCTATCTATCTATCTATCTATCTATCTATCTATCTATTATCTATCTATCTATCTATCTATCTATCTATCATGCTACCTTCTTATACCTTATCATTAACTTAAGAGTATGTGCCATGTACAAATAGTAAAAAGGAAATATTGATGTCATGAGACATAAGCTATGGTTTCAAAGAACAAATAGCTAGACAAGCTAAGTATAATCACAAAAAAAACATTCTTTATGCTCAGTGGCGCATCAGTATTGTTCCCTTACTGCAGACATTAGCCTATCACAGTGATCCCCAACCAATGGCTTACTAACAACATGTTGCTCTCCAACCCCTTGGATGTTGCTCCCAGTGGTCTCAAAGCAAGTGTTTATTTTTGAATTCCTGGCTTGAAGGCACATTTTAGTTGCATAAAAAGCAGGTGTACTGTCAAACAGAGCCTCTTGTAGGTTGCCAGTCCACATAGGGGCAGCCAATAGACAATTACAGCCCATATTTTGCACCCCTAGGAACGTTTAGCATGATAATGTTGCTCTCCAACTTTTTCTACATTAAAATGTGGCTCACGGGTAAAAAAGGTTGGGGGCCCATGGCCTATTAGTAGGTTGACTTGTAAAATTAAGATCTAAATGGCACATGTGAAAGAAATAAAACAGTTGCAGGATAGAGAAGGCAATTATTCAGATTATTTCTAAAGATATTTTATGGTAATTGAAAACAGGTTGAATGGCTAATGATGGTTGCTTTCGAAATCTTCGAATGAAAAAAAAAAATTACATAAATAAAGATTTTCAATATGTCCTTTAACTTCAAATGAGAACCATATATTTTGTATGTCCCGGGAGATTCGTTTTATAATAACTCTTTGAAAGTGAATATTGGCATTTATTTAGCCTGAGCAAAAATAAAAAAAATAAAAATAGAATTTTATATAAGCTGAAACATGTAGAGCGTGGAGTCAGCAAACAGAATTTTATTTGTTGCTTTGAATTTCTATCCCTCAAACGCAGCTAAATCTGAGTTAATTTAAAGTTTCTCTTGAGAAATTCATATCAAATTAAAGTGTTTCTCGGCAGCGATGACAAGAGAAGGGAACAAATCTGAATTTTCTTCTAAATTATAGTCTATTTTTATGGTCTCCCAAGATTTGTCTTTGTGGACCCTATTCTACGGTCTTTGAAAGCAAATTAATTTAACTAATGACAGCTTGCACTAAAACATCAATCAAAAGGATAGAGAAAATGCCTGACAACTGTTGAAGGGAAGAGCTTAGGAAGCAGCAAAGAAAGATTGCTATCTGCAGGCACTGA
>NC_054384.1:13115000-13120000 GCF_017654675.1 Xenopus laevis
CTGCCTATTGGGTTTATTTAATGTTTACATGATTTTCAGGAAGACCAAAATTACAGAATGATCCGTTATCCGGAAAACCCAAGGTCCCAAGTGCTCTGGATAACAGTTCCAATACCTGAACTTAACTCTATAACTTGGACTCCCCAGGAAGGGTCAATATGACTTCTCTACGTGCATTCAGGGCATGCATTCATGACTGCTGTATTCTGCACATGTCTAATTGTTGAATTTGGACTTTCTTACCTATGGACTTTCTTAACTGATCATCTGGGTCAAACTGGGGCTACTGTCTCAGGGACCCCTGCGCCTGCTGCAAATTCCCCTCTGGACCCTCATGCAGCTGCAACCCCCCTTCATCCCCCCCTCGCTTCTTTTGCTGCAACCAGGGCCGGAGAGGGTGATCTGGGGCTGCAAAGGGCACAGATCGGGTCTGGGCCAACAGGACCCACTGGGTTTTTAATCAGTGTCTTACTGGCCCAGTGTGACCCTGTTGATCATCAGTGATCTACATGCCTCAACAGGTTCGATATACCTATAACCAAGTGTTTCATCCTTAACAAGACAAAAAATAGGGGAAAAGAGAAAGGTCTGTGTCAAACAAATGTAGAAAAGGGTTGTCATGCAGGAATCTTATGGCTGGAAAATTGATAAAAATGTCTTCTGTATTTACTAGACACAAATGAGCGATATCAGGTGAAAATATATGCCTGTACTTGCTCAGATTTAAGACCTACAAATTTGCACCTTATTTCAATTTCCTGCATGTACTGAGGAAGTGCAAATAGCTTATTCAGAGGCAGATTAATGCAAAGAGCTAAGGGGGGCCATAAATCTACAAGCGCTGACTTGTACCATCATGTAAGTGTAATGATTATCAAACTGAAATCAGGTCTCTGAATATGAGCTTAACGCTGAGAAAATGTGCTTGATGTGAGAGTATTAAAGTCATGCTATAATATATCCATGCACTGTGACTAAATTTTATAGTTCATGAAACATATTAGTATTACACGATATCCTCGTACATTCAAAAGGTGATTTCCATTTGGAAGCTCGTTTTTCACGAAGATAAATATGACATGAATCATAATTTCCCCGAAGTAAATATTAGAAATAATAAAATGCTCAGGAAAGCAAGTTGAGGGATGGCTGTAATGTTTTCCATTTGTATGGTAAGTGGTGAACCTTGTGGCCTATCAAGTAACAAATTGAATGTTTAATCTTTCTCCATGCAGATTGAGGATGGCAAAGTAGCAAACCCGTTGACAACAAATTGAGAGTTCTCTCTGGTGACTCATGGAATATCAGCTATTTTGTCTTTAGAGGCCAATACAGAGTGTCAGCAGAGCTTTGTCAAAATGTATCACAGGCTTGAAGATGTAAAATTGCAATTTACAACAAAAGACTATAGGATAACTGGCAACTGTTAGGTATGCTAAATGTACAGCAAATATTTAGACTAGCTTCTGAAGGCAATTTACTGTTCGGGGAATATGGTTAGCCTTTGTGCAAGGTCCCAGTGGCAAGGAGAATGGTGCACATCGTACAAGCATAGACAGTCTCTCTTGTACAATGATGGATGCCCCTTTACGTCCATGGCAATATATTAGAAAGTTAATGGTTATTTGGAGTCTATTTGCAGAAATGAAATCAGAAAAGAATGTATTCCCAGGGTTCTCTTTAGTACTGGTGAGGTCCATGGCAAATTAAATTGGGTCCTCCTTTTGCCAGTAGTATAAAGCTGTATTATACCTGCTATTCATTCTTCTACCTACCTTTAACTGTTGCTTTGTTGAGCCAATGACTTAGCAACAGCTTTTGTACTTTGATAATGAACAATGTAAGTCAATAGAGGAATATGTTACAAGGTCGATGTTTGGATGTCCATTTGGGATCATTGTAATGATTTTAATCCCAGGAGCAGTTGGCTGGGATGTGAATATTATGGCATCTTCTACAACCCATATCCCATTCTGAGAATGTTTAATTGGTGTTGTACTCTTTTTAGAGTCCCTGCACCTGGGACTGTTGTAATGGAGCCATGCAGCTATTTGTGGGCCTCTTGGAGGCATTTATCCTTCATAGCATTTCATTTTTGTGCAGAAATGTTTCATCTATCCAAATACAAAGATGAGGGAAAATAAAAAGCCTACATGGAATGTAAGCAGAGCTGTATTATTATTATTATTATTATTATTATAGCACTACTAACTACAAACAGTACTGTTTACTCATTATTCAGGAGCCTTGCGTCCCTTCCCCATAAAGCTTGCAATCTGTTTGGGTGCCTTAGGCACAGAGAGAGAGATTACGTGACTAGCCTGTCATTTTTTTGTTGATCGTGGAAACATAATCAGTTGGTAGGAGCAAAAGTGGGGCGCCAAGCTAAACTTCCACAATTACTCCCTCAAACATTGTGATCATTCTGGTTGCCAAGCAACAGCACAGCAACCAGTAACGTGATTGCAAAAGAATCACCGAAAGAAAAAGATTGCAACGATAAACCCAAAGCATTTGCTATTTATTTGGTAAAAGGGAAAAAAAATAAATTTATATATAAATGTTTTCATGCACAAAGTCTTGCTTAAAGAGACTAAAGATATAGTGACTGTGAGCCTCAAATGAAATGAAAGAGCGAATAAAATTGTAGGGCACCAGTGTTTGGTAACATTTTCATGATCTTACAACTGGGAAATGCTCGTTGTGTTAAAGGTTCTGTTGTATATTAATTTTAGGTTGCAATATCTGCACTCTGCGATGACACTGCTAGCATTTTGATTAAGGATTTTATACATGAGAACATTTTCATTATCTTATGTCCCAGAGATCTCATAGGATTGGTTGGAATCCTGACCTGCAGCTGTGTCTCACAGTGTCAGGATAAATGCTTGCGTATTAAAGTGCGACCTATGCTGTTTTCCCTGTTACATGAGCAATTAACAGGGCTCTTTACTCCTGGGAGAGTCAAAGCTCTATAACAATAATAATAAAAAAAAAACATGCATTGACTAGTAGATTTAATAATACTTAATATAATAGAATTTTTTTATTACAAAATGAAAAATAAGGCATTCATAAATTTGAATTTGCTCTTTGGATGTGATTATCAACTGCTTTATATACTTAATATACATTAAATGGAAGCACTCAAAGATGAAAATGAAATGTGAAGAAAGAAAGAGAAATGGATGGTGATCATGGACAATTTGGGTGATACCGATTTATGGTGGACCTGCCAAGCAGAACCTGTGGAACCCCAAGAGATCTTGAGGTGCCACAGGTTCTATAGTTTTGTAGAAGGTTACTTATCTTTGTTTCATTAACATTTTCTATGGTTCAGGGGCAAGCTTGAGAAAAAAGCTGAGGAATGTAGAACATGAGTGGGCGATGGATATCCTGCAGATAATCCATGTAACTCCCATGTCTTCGCTAAAACAATGATCTAGTCTTGGATTTGTCAAACCTCTAAATATACTTTTTTTTTTTTATAAAACATGGGGGAAAAATGACAGGAATGCGTTTTTCTTTATCTCAGTGATAGCTTGGCGTTCAATGGTTTCTCGTTTAGTTCAAGATTTTATTTGCAGGATGATGGTTCGCCCTTTTAGACAACCACTAATGACTTCATCTTGTCTATCACAGTCATTCCTTGTCCTTATCCGGTGGATTTATTGTTAGAAATGCCTGGCTGATTAGGGCAACAGTGAGTGGATTTAGATTGAGTGCATGAATGATTTCTATAGGTCCAATTTACAGAACATAGTGAAGGATTGCAAAGTATAAAAAATATATATTCCTAGAGCTGTGGTTTGGTGACACCATCATTCATAATCATTAACATGACTTATTGAAGGTTGTATATTATACCAGATAATATAGTCCTTGTATTAAAATATAACAATATTAAAATCCATGGCCTGCTGTTTGTCCACATCCCCCCCCATGGAACTCCTAAATGGTGTCTTCTTATATTTGAATACAGAGGATGCCATATCTTATTCCAACATATAACCATAGCACTAAAAATAGAAATAGGAATAAATCCACATGGGATCACTGTTCTAAAGAGCTTATAGTCCATTTGGAAATGACATGACTTTGGCTTCACTATTTCAGTCCTTGATTTTTAATTGCTTAATTTGTGATGGTGTAATTTATGTGTTTGGCACTGGGGGAAGCACTTGCCATGACTCAAAATACATAAATGCAACAGTGTAAATAAATGTCAAAAAATCTGTGTTAATGATGGGGGAATATGCATGGCCAAGGATGTCTCTGTTCTAATTGGTACCCAGTTGAAGATATTGATGCCTGCTTGCTAATTAATTTACAAACAGAAAAATAATCTTCATTCAGCTATTAGGAAATCAGAGAAGTCTCAGTACATGGCTATAGATGATTCTTACTTTAATGATGATGGGTCACCCTGTACTCGTAATATATCAAATTGGCTTATTTTAACGGTTCATCATTTAGCTGAAGGGAGACTGTTTCATAAAGCTTTAATCCATTTTTTTTAAATAAACCACAAATTCCAACACTGCTGTTTTGTATCTGATTCCCAATGTCTGACATAAGCATACTAGGAGTTGTAGTTTAGCAACAGCTGAATGTCCTCCAAGGCTGGCCTCTTCCTCACTAGTCTGACTAATTGCACAAATATAAAAACGTGTTGATCATCCATGGATAAGAGTCCTACAAAACAAGAAGGGATATTCTGCAAAAAAAGTAGCCCTCTTGTGGAAAGAACAAGAAATGCCAATAAAAGAAGTTCACAGTGATAATATTGAATATCAACCCTTCCAGATGAATGACATGGATAGAAAAAAGTATCAGTATCAGTATCTAATTAGCTCAAATAGGGGGCTCTAAATGTCTTGTGGAGAATGGGCCTTGAGGACTCAATGTCAATAGGTGGCTGCAATGACAGCCTTTGTGAAACATTGTATTGAGTAGAGATAATCTAAATCCAAGTGGCATTCTTTATAGAAAGACTCTAT
>NC_054384.1:13122500-13125000 GCF_017654675.1 Xenopus laevis
TAAGTAGCAACCTTTCTTGCTTGCATTACAGCCGTTGTGCTTGAGAGAACTAATGTATCTATATTGCCCTTACTTTTTTTTAAGCCTGGTAACAAGCCGGGTACTTGTGCTCACTTTAGAGCCATATATTATACATAAGGCATAAAATGATGCAAATAGTCTTGAAATACTCTTCAAACAGATTGTATAGATCAGTGAGGATCAAGCTCCATGTCATAAAAATGGAGAGTGAAAAAAATAAATAAATAACAAGCGCAAGGCAAACGATGTCACACGTTACTGCCGATGCATTTGACACTCAGCACATCGGAATAGTTGCACAGAAGCCACTTCTGTCTAGTATACGCTATACATACATATATTGCATTACAGAAACCTCACTGGCAGTACTCTACAATCTACAAAAGCTGTATTGTTTGATTTGGTTTAGGCTTACACTATAGGCACTATGGAAACACTGCAATTACAGTCTGTTGAGCTTGTCAGAGGGAATTGTTCATGGTGGTCCAAACTTTGCCCCCTCTATTCTTCCAACGTCTGTCATGATCTGCTCTACATGGGAATGCCTCAGCACAATGAAGGAATACCGTGGCTTAATACTATGAATTCAGAAAGATAGATGTCAGTAGGTACCTTCAAAGCTCTCACAATCAGGTTGAGGGTAATACTTAAAAAGATAAAGTCATCAGACAATTATAAATCACGAATGAAGAGGCAAGGGGGAACTTTAAAGAGTATGGCTCTATAACATTGGCATTATCATTAGGCATAAATGCATAAAGATATAATCTTCCCTTAAATGTAGGTGGATCCCATGGTTAATGCTTTTTAATGGAAAGTTTGGCTTTGATGGCAGCCCCATGTGACCCTGGGCAAGGTGCTACCACCTCTTTGGGCAGACTTCAGCCAAAATAAGATGATTTCAAAACTGGTTCTGGAATTTCTCTCATCCAGTTTTGCCTTGGTAACTATCAATACTGTCAGTACTTAGGATGTATATTTGGTGTTCATGATAAACTTCATAATAACTGACTTTAAGACTTCATACTAAAGGATGTCTATAAACCAGTTAAGAACATCTGGTGGCCTTCAGATGTCGGTAAAGCTGGCCATAGACGCAAAGATCTGATCATACCAATCGAGGATTCATATGATTTTCGGACCGTGTGTGGACATTCTTCGTCCGGCGGAGATCGGTCATTTGGTCTATCGGACAGGTTAAAAGATTTCTGTCGGCTACGGGTAATATCTCTGCATGTATTGCCGATCATACGATTTTCAGTGGGGGACTGTCACCAGCTTTGGTCGGACATAACTTTCATACGATTGCTGTCAGGGGCAGAACATCGGCTGATCTGTTCTTTGTACTTTATTTGATCGGAATGGTTAGTGGCAGGTCGGGAGATGGGGAAGTCCGATCGTACGTTGATTCGTACGATCGGATATTTGCGTCTGTTGCCAGCTTAAGAGTTGAAATACAACTTCTAAATAACCACTGGTCTCATAATCAAAACGATGCGGACGCTACCTGAATATAATCAGTATATTTGTTTCCTAGTAACATGAACTAGAGCAGTCTATGGCACAACCGGGTGTGAAGAACATTTTATAGCCTTTGGTTGCCGTGTTCTTAGGCCAAGTTGACTAACATGCAATCTCAGACAATTGTTTAAGAGGGCAACAGAGATGAGAATGCTTTTGCCCTAGCCTGAAACATGAAAGGCAACTAAAATGTCCCAGTGTCATTGTTGAAGGACAGAAAGCCTTAGATGTGCACTAACACACAAAACAAACCCTGAAACTCTTCTCTAGTGATTTTGTAAATTTGCTTGTACTTTCCTTTTTTTAAATTTATAGTATGACTCTTTCTTTCCTCTCCTTTCCACATGTGGTACAAAATAGTTTATTACAACGTTAACATCTCAGTTCAGTGTGGAGCTAAGAGAAGGGATTAATTTATTGCTGTTGGCTCATCAGCAGAGGGAGGTATAAAAGAAGGCTCAGTGCTGTTTAAAGTAATGGATGGTCAGATCGCACATTTCTCTTGTTTGTTGACATGCAGGAGTAATGAAGTTAAAGCTTTGCACACATGTGCCCCCCTCATTAAGCTGCATTACCTGCATTAAAACTTATAATTGGCACTCAGAGCCAGGCTCACATTAATCATTTATAATGTTTTAATAAGTTTTTAATCAGGATCTAAAAGGCTAGAGGACCTGTCAGAGGCAAGGGTAGTATAACTTTCTCGTATGCGTGTGCATGATTATTTTATATCACGTATGATCTGCTTTTAAATCAACAATTATATTAAAAAAAGCTTAATTAAAAATGCAACATTTTCAAAACCGTGTGTGTGTGTGTAACTAAAAGCTTGTCTCAATTAAATATTAATTATCATATACTGTAGATATAAAACATTTCTTACATACAGTAAATATTAAAATTTAAATTTAAAGGGGACATTAAGCCCAAAATAAAAACATTGTCTAATGAAAAATCA
>NC_054384.1:13127500-13172500 GCF_017654675.1 Xenopus laevis
CGACTGATGGACTGGCCCGCTCAGCCAACACAGCTGTGACCACTGCTTTCAATGGCTTACCAGTAATTAGGGAAGACTGCTTGGAAGCAGCAGAGTGGTCACTTCCTCATCCATCGCCGCCAAGCGTTTTGAAGGCTTCATCATGTTCATGTAATCGTGTTTGCAGTAGCTCCATGTGGATTTATATCTGTAATAATTATATAAAGGTTTTGATGAGCGTCGGTATATATGGAAACGTATACAAGGCTACATTTTTTGGATTAGATTCAAGATGCATTCTCCTTAGATATCATCGGCAGCTCCATGAACCCAAGGGTGCACCTGAGGGTTGATCATAAATGCTGACTGATGCACTTGCCAAACCTGAAAGTAGATCCCCAGGTCTAGTTGATTGCCATTACGTTTAACGAGGTGAAATTCTGGACATTTTAATGCCAGTGGACCACTTATCACTGGGGCATTGTGTGCCATATTCTGAAACAGCCTGTTTGGAATAATTTGCTGGTTACTAATAGCAAAAATGCAAGATATTTGACCCACAACTGCTTCAGCTTTGTTTGACATCTAGATGCTTGAAATGTTGAATGTTGAATGTAATATATTATAAGCCCATATACCCAAATCAACAAATCATCAGATGAATGTATCTACTGTACTTTAGTACACTAAAGCTACTGTATGTTGTAATTGGTACCTCTAACTGGCCACTAGGAATGTCTTCCTCCTTAGAACACCTTCAGATATCTTCACTCCTTAGAACATTCTCAGATATCTTTATTCTTATTATATGGCTGATTTTGGGTAAATGTTTCATAGAAATTCATTTGCGTTTCTTTAGCTGTCATTTGTTTAGAAAAAGCTCCTCAAATATGGTATATTGTCCATAATGGACCATCTAAAGGTCCTGAATACTATGTGTTCTTTTTAAAAGTATACAAAACGAGTCAACATTTCTACAAGGTGTAGTTCTCTTTTGACCAGATAGAAAGAAATCATTATTACATGATTAGTGGCTTGACTGGGTGAGAAACATCAGTATTAGAGAAGTCCGTGTGGATGAGCTGTATTAGTTACCTAACACTTGCTGTGTAGATAATTCTTGTCGGCTCCTTGGCCACTGGTAACTTGCACTGCCTGATAAAAAGCTGATAAGACCTTTGTTCTGAAAAAAAAAATGAGGTTGGAAAATCGGTGTCGAGTAAAATGCATCACATCAGCTTTTCTCTGACAAACCAAATTCATTCCTTATGTAATTGATAATGGACTTAGCCAATTATTTCACACATTACAATACACAGATGTCCTCTTTACAGGTTCTGCACTGCTGTAATTAGCTATGCTAATATCTTCTTTATTGGTCCTAATATTGCTCAACACCTTTGCCATCCTAAACCCACTGGAGCCCTATGCCCTGTCAGGATGGCTGATTATTGAGAAGGATAGCTTTAATCAAACATAATTGCAGTTAATTTTTCTCTCTTGCTCTCTGTTGCCAGCATCTAATGCCACGGACTCCTTGATATTCCATTAAATTACAATTAAACAGCCTCCTTTGTTTCTGATTGTCCTAAACAACACCACAAAGTTCTGTAGCTGTTTAAAAGAGAGCTGTTTGGTCGTAATTGCTTCCCAGCTCACCAAGGGCCAATTTACACAATACCCATGTAGAATTTAAACAGCTCATAATCTAATGGATATTACACAGGAGTCTAACACTACAATTAAATGATTTTCATCAGACAGGGAAGCTCTGGTTAATCAGCTTCATAAAAGTAAATATAAATGAACTAATTCATAGCTTAAATACACAGAATTGGGCAACCTAGAAAATGCTTTATGTGGAATATGTCCACCTGCGGACTTTATGTCTAATAAAATGGACACTATGATTAAATGTGTTTAACACCTTCAGTCTTACCACGGAACCTCCAAAAATAGAAGAGGGAGGTTACCCACAAATAACCTTAAGACAAAAAAAAATTAAAGAAACTGCACTATCAACCCAAGAACTGGTGCACCCTATAGGTGAATCATCCTTAAAGGAGAAGGAAAGGCAAAAACAAACTTTAGCTGTAAGCGTTGCCAATATATGGTACATATAGTTTGCAGCAAGCATTCCCCTGTTACTTTTTCCAACAACATTTTTGCTCCAATCGATTTTTCAAAAAGTAAAGACAAGTATGAAAAAGATTACCTTTCTTTCTGTAAGAAATCTGTTCAAGTAGGGCACACGCATGCGCAATAGCTTCAATCCGTGCCCTGCGCATGCGCACAAGACTATTTTTTCTTCCCCTTGCTGCGATGACGATACGGTCACGTGACCCAGCCGCACGTCATCGCTGACCTCTCTGCCCCGCCTCATAAATCTAAGCCAATAGCTGAGGCACCTTCCCGGGGAAGCTTTGAAGCTGCTGCGCTGCTCTGATATTATTTACAATCTGTCAGTGAGCGAGCGCAGCAGCTTAGGAAGGGGGGCGATACAAAAAGGCAGCCAAGGATCGGGTCTGTCTGACTGAGGTCTGTACTAAGCCATAAAGTCAAATACAGATTTTATTTTGACTGACGTGACGTCAGCGGGGTCACGAAGGCAGTGCATGCGGAAGAGAAGCTCAAATTTAAAATGGCGGCGCTAAACTGCTTTAACGGGAGAAACTTCCAAGCGCTTGTGCACAGATTGAGCACGGATTTAAGCGTTTTAACTGCAGCGTTTCAGAAGGGGGAAGGATGGAGAACACAGTGAAGGTAGCATAGTTTTTTGCCTTTCCTTCTCCTTTAAAACATTCCATTTGGAAAAAATAAAATACATGATATTTTTGTATTAAATTAATGATTCTGACCCTGAATTTAGTATTTGGGATTAGCATTACTGTTAATTCCTAACTAGAAAAAATTGGCATTTATTGAAACCCAACTTGTCACACTTTATTCTTGATGTACTGGACTGGATCCATTCAGAGGCATTTTATGAGCACCTGAGTTGATGATTATTGTTTTATTAATGAGACCAAATACACTTCTTTCAAAGTTAATAGTTAACTTCCTAGTATGGGAATATTATAACAATATAATAACAGAATGCCTTTTGTATGTTAAAACATCAGTTTGTGAAGTGGATTTTATTTTTGAGATGTATCAGACCAAAATATTCCCCATACTTGCTCCCTTGAGTTAGAAATTTAATACTATTAATTTTCCCAGTGATCATTTTCCTGTGATGCTGATTTTTTTGCCCAAACACTTGTAACAAAGAGGAAAGAATTAAGCCTCTCGTGGCCTTTAAAAGCGACATGTTCTAACTTGTCACTGCATTTCAGAAACATCTGCTTCTACTGTATATCAATTATATGCTCCATATAATTCATTCATTGAGGGTACCAGTTGCTCAGTGGAAAAGTAAACCTTCATTGCTAGGATAAATTACAGCCTCAAAATAATTTTGCAACTGATCTTAGACTGTCAGGTTCAGCACAACATGCAAGGCAATGGGAATATAACAAAAAGTCTAAACATTACTGCATTCTAGTGAACCCAGAGAAGAACACAGGAACCACAAAATGTGTTCACAGTGGTTCTCAAAGGTGAACAGATAGTTCTTATTTAATTAGCAGAAGTTTGTTGTCCAAAGTTAGACCTCAAGATTTTAAAATTTTACTAATTTTGAAAAGCCTCCATTGTTACAAGACTCGGAAAGATCTATTCTGGACCCTTTAACTATGTAGAAAATATGGCATTTAAGACAAATGCTTAGCTAGAGTGGTAGACCTGTCATATTGAAAAGGGGCATACAAACTAGATAGGTGATATCATTGGATTTACATTATGTGGCTTGACATATCACATGACGAAGGGTCAGATTATGTTAAAATAATATCATACAAACTGGCTGTAAGTAGACCTTGGGCAGGAGAACATCCAACCCATGGACGTCCAAATAGATAGCTCTGAATTGTCTTTGGACAAGGAATATTCCAAAGTTGCTCTCTTTAGTCAACAATCATTTAAAAATCTCTTCCAAGGGGCACAGATCGATGAAGCTCTAGTACAAATGTAGCTCAAATAACCCCTCAAGTTAGGGATCTACATGTATGGATTTCCCAAAAACAAGCACAACAAGGGCAATGGCAGTCATAGAACTAGTACCATTCCATTCTATTTCAACCAGGCACCTGTGCAATGCAAAAGACCTTCAAAAGTAGCAAACAAACCAATTGAATACCACACGTGGCACTTGCCAGGGTACACAAAGGCCACAGAGAGGCATCATAGATTCTCACAAGGGTATATATATAGCTTGGGTATAGTATAGGATAATGGGACAAGATTATGGGCACCAGTAACAGTTATTCACCCAAGTGTCAGTTTTAGATGCCTACCTGTATCCCAGTGAAATCTTTCCCAGGCACATTTTCTGCTTAGAAAATCAAGTTACATGTGAATATATTTGTCTAGTTCCCAGTGTCTGTGGCACTATAGAAAGCCAGTAGTTCAACGAAACATCCAAACATATCTACTAATAAAATAGTTACTGAGATCCCTTTGCTCTTTTCCTGTGAACTCTCTGGCTTTATTAAAGATTTCGCAAGTCCTCGTCTTTTACTAACAAAAAAATACGAAGATATAGTTGTAACTACTTTAAAATGTCCTTTTTTCCCCCTCTTAGCTTTCGTCTTCCAGTGAGGCAGAGAGAAGCAAGTAAATAAAGCACATATTTCAAGCTTGATTTACTCTGATACCTACTGTGAAAGATTATGACTCTTTAGGGAAATATAGACAGGGTCAGGGAATTAGTGTTCATAATGGTCATTTTGATAATGGTCCAACAGATGCAACTAGAAACATACTGTACACAATTACGCATAATGCACTAATGACAGGTTAGAATTTTTATCGCCTTCCCGCAACCAAGCAGCAAATCCATGTTTAGAAGTAATAAAGAGTTTATTGGTGTTAAAGCCAAAGATTTTCTGACACCGGAAAGATTTTTTCCCTTCATAACAAGAGCATTAAATCCTTTGTGTATCAGGGCCTGGGAAGGAGATATGTAAAAAGCAGTTGTCAGATATTTCCTTAGAAAAAGCCAATTAAAGGGTAATAGAGCAAAGGAAGGGAATTACCATTTGACTTGAAATGAGTGAATATTCAACTCCTGTCTCATGCTGCAGCGATAGAATTATACCTCCATGGATAACCACGTATTAAGCAGATTTTGCAAATAACCCTCCAGTTTCCCAAACAATTGTAGGCTATCTGAGCAAGAATTGGGGATTATCATAAGAGGTGTATGTATTTTCCTGCCGGGTATCTATCAGACAAATGCGGGACTGACATTTTATTTTATAATATGCAATATTAAGCAAAAAATGTATAAGACCAGTGCACCCACATAGTTATTTGGAAGTTTTTATTATAATTGTATTTTTTTTGTTTTTTGACAATTAGTGATGGGCGAATTTATACTCCAGGCGCGAATTCGCGGCAAATTTGCGTGATTCGCTGCCGGCGAATAAATTTGCGAAACGGGCACGAAAATTCACCAGTGTCAAAAAAATGTTGCCGCCGTCCAAAAAAAACGGACGGTGGTGTAAAAAATGGCGCAGTTTCGCGAATTTCACAGGAAATTCGCAAATTATTCGGCAAATCGAAACACCGCAAATTCGCCCATCACTAGTGATAATTCACACCAAATTCCCAGCAAACTAACAACAAAATGTTCATTCTTTTACTAGAATAGTTTATGTTTTAAAAACGTGTTTTACATTACATTAATTGACACCCAATTTGTAGAGGAGTAACAACAACTTTTTGAAGCTTTAACTAAAAAAGTTAAAATTTTTTCATCTAAAAAAATTGTTATAATTCCCATCAAATTCATAGTGGACTAACAACAAACTCCTAAAGAACCTGCCTAGGCTGAACAATTACAATTGGGCAAGAATTATCCAATGGTTCAAATTTTGAATGCAGATTTTTTTTCTTTTTTTCCCAATTTACATTCTTCAGGGTTTCAAAGTTTACCTGTCCCTTTATCTTCCCTTTGTATACTAACGAATTTTTTGAATTTTTTTTTTGATGTTACTGGTCCTTTAATAATGATCCTACAAGTGTGCTCTTTTGCAACTGGGGACGGAAATGGGGGCAAATGAAAAATGCAGAAGAAGAAGCAGCTTTTTAGGGCAGAGACACCGAAGGCAACTCGTGGGGAAACTTCGGACGACTTCAGAAAACAAATTGATCTGAGTGCCACCCTGCCGGCGATTTCCATTCTAGCTGGTGGGAAAGCAATTCGGGGAGATTAGTCGCCCCAAAGAAGAGGAGATTTGTCGCCGGGTGACTAATCTCCCCGAATCGCAGCGTGTGTCTCTGCCCTGAGTTTAGAGAGGGATAATATAAAACTTAACCCGCAAAGGCATTTCCCAATGCTAAGCTCAAACCAGCAACAACATTTTAATATTTAGCAGCTTTTAAAAAATTGCAGTATTGGATATAAATCATTAAAATTAAGTGTGTCAATTTACTTACTGACTACATAATAGGCTGAATGCCTCATTTTTTTTCATCCGTTTTCTGCAATTTTCGCTAGTTATTTATTTAGGCCAATCGGAGTTCATAACGCGATATTAAATGAATATTTGATGGGTGCGTGACATTCCTCCACAACATAGTAAAAATTATGCGTACAATAAATATAATTATAATATAATTGAATAATATTGAATTTTAAATTCAATTGACCTTAAATTAATAAGATTAACTGCGAAGTTTAAAAAAAAAAATCTTATTTGAAATTTAAGGGAAACAAAAACTACTTTTACATTTTTAATGTAATAATTGAAAAGGTGTTAATAAAATGATATCCCCAGAAAAGCTTCCGTGGCTGGGAATACACATAAAGAGAAAGAGCTTATGAGCAGACACATTTTCAGTGATCTGATTTTACTAGCTTTTCCGAGACATGACATTTGTTCAGAAGATTAGCCAGGTTGTAATGTGTGGAATAATTGCACTACACGGATGTCCCAGAAGTGAAAACCTAATTGCTTGACAGGACTAGAACTTTGCGGCGCTCTCTCACCTTGTTAGATCCTTTTCTGATGCAGTTCAAATCAAGTCTGGCCGCAGGTGTGCCTAATTTACCAGACAACAGAACGTGCAGCTTTTAATTGCAGAGAAGTAGTGTGGAGAAATGGGTGGGTGGAATATAAAGTGACAATGAGTGTTGATGGCATATGGGTGTTCAGATGGATGGGGAGGGAATAAAGGTGAGTGGTGTTAAAGGGCAGGCGTTTCATTTGCAAACCTGCTCATATTCTCCTTAAATTGAGGCCTGCAATTTCTATGAAAATGTGTTTTAAGATCTTTTATTATTAGAGAATTAGGACATTCTTTATGATTAAAAGTAGGAATCAATTATTTTATAGTAATAAAACAGTTGTCCGTCTCCTGTGTCGACCCCATTGGTGCTGATCTCCTGCAGCCTAGTTTTGTAGTGGTAGCAGAAGCTACTACAAAGTGACAAAGCTATTAATGCCCTCTTACAACTGCAAAACTTCGCCTGGGATTGGCAGTCCAATCCATAACACATTGTTATTACACTTTCCTTCTTACATGCAATAAGGTTAAAGGGCATGTAAAGGCAAAAAAATAAAATCCCATTTTTACTTTCTTTAATGAATTGGAATTGGAAATCTCCAATATACTTTAATTCAAAAATGTGCATTGTTTTTACAAGAAACCTGACTGTATGCAGTGAAATTCTCCCTTCATTTATTGCTGTGGATAGGAATTGTCAGACGGTCCCTAACTGCTGAGCAGGGAAACAATCATACTTATGAACAGCAGGGGGAGCCCTCGCCTTACTTCCCAGCCATGCAGAACTCAAGCAGCTTTGTTTATGAAGATCCCTAAGCAGCCCAGACCACACTGAGCATGTGCACAGTCTTAGTCTTACAAAGAAGTTTAACAAAGTTACAAGATGGTGACCCCCTGTAGCCAACTTTGAAAGCATAAATTATTTGTTTGATTAGGCTTGTGGTGCAGTAAGTTCATGTTTATTTTTTGTATACAAAATACAGCATTTCTAGCCTTATTCTATTTTAGACTTTACATGCCCTTTAAAAGAATTAACTGTGTCTCATATTTGCCTTCCTAAAGGGATTTTCAGTGGGTCCTCATTCACTGGCCATAGTCACATGGACCTCCCATATGAACTACAGTTGGTTGTGTGAGAGACAGCCATTGGCCTAACCATAAAGTTGTTGCTTCTCCCAGTGGAAATCATTTTAGAAACAGCTGTTTTTATGTTGTAGTTGGAGATCAATGTTCTGAAGACATTGTCTGTCCTACAAACCCCCAACAATGCATGTTTTAGAGATCACTGTCAGAGAACATGTGGCTCTGTCATGATCACAATATATATGTCACAATAACTTTTGATTACTCTACATGTGCCTACATTTGGCACAATACAATTTGATTGGTCAGATTTTGCTGATTATGACTTGATGACTTGGAGGATATAAGTCATGTGGGCAAAAGTTGTACAGGTATGGGACCTGTTATCCAGAATGCTCGGGACCTGGCGTTTTCCAGATAACGGATCTTTCTGTAATTTGGGTCTTCATGCCTTAAGTCTACTAGAAATTAATTTAAACATTAAATAAACCCAATAGGCTGGTTTTGTTCCAATAAGGATTAACTATATCTTAGTTGGGATCAAGTACAAGCTAATGTTTTATTATTACAGAGAAAAAGGAAATAATTTTTAAAAATTTGGTCTATGTCTATGGAAGACAGCCATTCTGTAATTCAGAGCTTTCTGGATATCAGGTTTCCGGATAAGGGATCCTATACCTGTATTCATCCAGTAATTCAAAGCAGTCTTTTGGAAGTTGGTCTCTTTGCGCTACTTGTTCAGGGCTGCCAATATTGTTATAAACCAAGCATTACTAGAATGTATATATATATATATATATATATATATATATATATATATATATATATATATATATATATATATATATATATATATATATACACATATATACACATATATATATATATATATATATATATATATATGTATATATATATATATATATATGTATATATATATATATATATATATCCTGATGACAGCTTGAGTTGATAGCTGAAACATTGAAATAAACATTAATTTGTTTGGCAATTTAAAAAGTCCTGTGAGTGCATTTCTTTTGATGCATCTATATCTATCTATAACCAGCACCATCTTTAGGTTGGATATATATATATATATATATATATATATATATATATATATATATATATATATATATATATATATATTTGCTTTATATCTATGATATTTTTCAAAAGACGCACATAGCAATGAAGCAAGATATTCTAATTGTGTAAGCTCTCCAAGCAGCATAAGCAATATCCACAGAAAATCTATTCCACTGAGAGGGGCCCAGTGAATATTTTTTTAAGAATATTTACATGCTTTATCCCTTCTAAATAAATGTGATGCCTTATAAATAAACAACCACAATCAAATGTTTCTAACCGAAATGTATAAGTGACAAAGCAGTCACACAGGCAAATGTTCTGCAGTCGGATGGTTTTGTAGAATCAGGCAACTTTCTTGGAACTTGGGTCTGTTTAGTAATAAAACCGCAGGTGAAAGATTATAGTATTTTTTTTTTATAGTTATTGGCCTTGGTTTCATTTACGAAGAGTTATTTTCCTTGGATGAGTTTCACTCAGTGCTGTACAATTTATTTAATATTAAACGTTAACATTCAACAGGAAATTTAGTATGAGGGTACTGCTTAATATATGAAAAAATACTCCTTCTGGATGTATACATGTGCCTGCTGCCATATTGCTTACCCCAGCTGTGGCATTGAATGTAGACTATAGTTCAACCATGGCTGGAGTAGAGCAATGCTTTAATATTGCTGGTATAGTATGTGTGTGTATATGTGTATGTGTTCTTTGCACTCAACTTAAGCTTCCATACTTCTGTTTCCAGGAAAATAATGGAAAACAATATCTTGCAATGTATGATATATGTACATCTAACTTCACCGTAGTTTCTGTGCAAATTGAATTTCTCTCTTCCACTGATATACTCATAAACCCCTCACGTTCATAGCTTACTGTGTTATTATCCATAGGAGCTTCTAGTTTTAGATGATAAAATCCACTGATTTCGCAGTAGGAAAAGCGAGTTTTGAATTCCAACTTTAAGCAGATTTGACGGGTAGCGATGGGCGAATTTGCAAAACGGTGAAAATTCGCTGGCGAAAATGCGCTGGTGTCCAAAAAAATGAACATTTTTTTTACGCCGGAGAATTTTTGCGTCGGTTTTGTGAATCACGCAAATTTGCCGCAAATTCCCACCTGGCAAATGAATTCACACATCACTATTGACGGGAAAAGGTATATGGCCCACTCAATGTAACTTGGAAACATTTTCCAAATCATGTACAGTATTTTCATTCACGAAACTCCATTGACATATATAGAATTATTGTTAGTTGCTTGGCACTCATCCTTAATTCTGATATTTTGTTAGTAGTGGCATTTTGATTACCACAGTAGTGATGAATGATGATTTCCTCAATTGTGAACCTATAAATATAATTGCTTGGTGAGCTGATGTCCATTCCAGTCTAGTTGACTCACAAGTGAATTTTTTTTTCTCTCTCTCTTTCTTGTCCTTTATGCAGATTCTTCCTGAAGTTTTTCCTGAAATGCAATCAGAACTGCCTGAAAAATGCAGGGAATCCGAGGGATATGCGAAGATTCCAGGTATTCTATATGTAATACAAGTGGCAGATAAACTTATATACTGGGTTATAATTCTTTTTACCTTATGTTCATATTACAAATGAATCTAATAATAATCATTTTGCATAACTTACGTTACTAATAACCATAATTAAGTCTGCTCCCTAAGATTATTATGACTCCCAAATAGCAGGACTGTGGAACTAGAACAACGAGAGTTATGTTTCTGCTCTAGGACGTGTGAGTTTGCACAGATTAATGAAAATTCACACATAAAGAAGACTTACGTTTTCTTCCATCAACATTTAAAGAAAAAAAAACAACATTTCCAAATTTCTCAATTTCTAAAGATGTATTCATTTTTTGCTTGATTTCTTGTGGGCAAATAGGTCTTTGTGTTTTTGAAGTGAGCTTTGAACAAGCGATCAAAAGTAAAACAGAGGGGGGTAGAGCTGTAAACAATGCACCCACTCAGTCTTTTCAGAACAGTTTAGATCATTGGTGAGAGTCACCTCTCTGAATTACTGATAATTTCTGAATTAGCAGTACTTAAAGCCTCTTGGCATTGACAAAAGGGAAAAATCTTGTTGAAGAGAGAAACCATGATGGGAGAGAGGGAATAGTGATGTGTCACTAGTTCTTCCATTAGAAACATTCCTCAAATTAATTTAAACTCTGATTTTAAACATGCAAAGATTTTGGGCCAGATTCACACAAATCTCTAAATTCAATTCCAGATTTCTACCATAGACTTTCATGAGTTTTCACGAGATAAACTCTTATCAAATTGTATCTGATCCTTTGAATGCAAAACATAGAAAACGAAACTGATACTTAAGGTTAGATTGGAATTTTACTGTCCTGTGTAAATGACCTCAAAAAAAAAAAAAATTAGAGGGAAACTTTTTATTAAAAAATAAAACTATAAACCTATTTTTACATTTTATTAGGCTGTATTTAGTACCATAAACCCTGCCTCATATGTGATAATTAGTGATGGGCGAATTTATTTGGCAGACGCGAATTTGCGAGGGAATTCCCGCGAATCGCCGCCGGAAAATAAATTTGCGAAACCGCTGTGAAGAGTCAAAAAAAAATGGATGCTGGCAAATTTTTGCAGGCATAAAAAAAGGACGCCGGCATCAAAAATGAGACACCAGCACCGTTTCGCGAATTTTCCTCCATTTCGCGAATTTCTTGGGAAATTCCCCAATTTTTTCGCAAAGTGAAACACCCCAAATTCACCCATCACTATTGATAATATTAATTTGTGTTATGGTGTTGAAAAGCTTATTCTATCTATCTATCTATCTATCTATCTATTATCTATCTATCTATCTGTCTGTCTATCTATTATCTATCTATCTATCTATCTATCTATCTATCTATCTATCTATTATCTATCTATCTATCTATCTATCTATCTATTATCTATCTATCTATCTATCTATCTATCTATTATCTATCTATCTATCTATCTATCTATCTATCTATCTATCTATCTATCTATCTATCTATCTATCTTTCTGTTGGTCCTGGCATGAAAAACTATCCAGAAATACAGGCTCACTTACCAAAAGTATCAATCCATCTGTAGCTCCTCCCTTTTGTTTGGAACAGCAGTCTGTGTGACATCACAAAGTGTTGTTGATTGTTATCCAAGGAACCTGAAGGTGAATGCACTTTCAATGAATGCCCCAAGCTTTCTGTTGATTATAGCACTGTAGCCACATGAACCCTTACAGCAATTAATTAGCTTAGTGTAATACATAAGATAAAGAAGTGTTTCAAGCATAACTCAAACACAAGACCAGAGTGCCTTACAACATAGCATTTCATGCAGCGTTAAAACCAATACACAACAGCATTTCATCACGTCCTGAATATAGGAAAAAAAAACTTAGTGTAGAGCCAGCCTGTACTGCCAAATTTTATTTTAAACCCAAGAGGAATCTCAAAGTACCTTTTCCTGGTTAAGTTCTTTATATATAAATAAAATAACAATTACCGTTTCCTTTACTGTAAGTTACCACTTGTCCTAACCTTTGGCTCCAAATGGAAGCTCTGTTTGTTTTATTTGCAGTTTTATTTTCCTAATTATTATTACCTTAAACATGTTGTGAGTTTTATTTTTCTTGATCTGTTGCGCTTGTCTACTGTGGTCTACGTGATGCCTTAAAGGAACAGTAACATCAAACAATGAAATTGTAACATAAATATATTGCAGTGTTGCCCTGCATTGGTAAAACTGCTGTGTTTGCTTCAGAAACTCTACTATTGTTTATATGAATAAGCTGCTGTGTAGCCATGGAGACAGCTATTCAAAGGAGAAAAGGCTCAGATAAGCTCTGTAGAACATAATGGTGTTATCTTTTATCCACTATTTATCCTGTGCCATATAGCCTTTTTTCAATTTCCGCCATTGCTACACAGCAGCTTGTTTATATGAACTATAGTAGTGTTTCTGAAGCAAACAAATCCGTTTTACCAGTACAGGGCAACATTACATGATATTTTCATTACTTTAAAAACTTTATTTGTTGTTCCTTTAAAGGGATCCTGTCATCGGAAAACATGTTTTTTTCAAAACGCATCAGTTAATAGTGCTACTCCAGCAGAATTCTGCACTGAAATTCATTTCTCAAAAGAGAAAACAGATTTTTTTATATTCAATTTTGAAATCTGACATAGGGCTAGACATTTTGTCAATTTCCCAGCTGCCCCTGGTCATGTGACTTGTGCCTGCACTTTCGGAGAGAGATGCTTTCTGGCAGGCTGCTGTTTTTCCTTCTCAATGTAACTGAATGTGTCTCAGTGGGACATGGGTTTTTACTATTGAGTGTTGTTCTTAGATCTACCAGGCAGCTGTTATCTTGTGTTAGGGAGCTGTTATCTGGTTACATTCCCATTGTTCTTTGGCTGCTGTGGGGAAAGTGAGGGGGGTGATATCACTCCAACTTGCAGTACAGCAGTAAAGAGCGAATGAAGTTTATCAGAGCACAAGTCACATGACTTGGGGCAGCTGGGAAATTGACAATATGTCTAGCCCCATGTCAGATTTCAAAATTGAATATTAAAAAATCTGTTTGCTCTTTTGAGAAATGGATTTCAGTGCAGAATTCCGCTGGAGCAGCACTATTAACTGATTCATTTTGGAATTTTTTTTTTCCCATGACAGTATCCCTTTAAGCTCAAGAGTACCCAAAATACTCCCATCTTTGATATAGAGCGATCTGTTGGTTGACCTGTGCAGGACATTAGTCTCAGTAATAGATGGCATATTTTCATCAGTGGGAACTACAAGTGCATTGACAGGAAGTAAACCCAATCAAGCAAGCAGAAAGAAAGAGTATACATCTACCCTTTCAACACTACACTTCATTACCTGATTGCACAACAGACTTAAGAAGGCCATATTTAGGATCAGGTTATAAGATCTCTCATCAAGTCATTCTCTCTCTATTACAGATGCTTGCTGCAAGGATCAGATTTTTAAAAGTTTATAGTCTGATGTGTCGCCTTATTTTACTTCTAAATTAAATAGCCTTTACATTTCATTCGGCTCTAAATTTAAAAAAATTAATGTTGGATTTCAGCCTTAGGAAAAAAAAGTTGTCTTTCCTAACACTCGGCACAAGCTTTCATTTTTCATGGATCTCAGCTTCAAGTACCACTGGTAATATTGATCCATGTGAAGAGTGCAGAAGTTCATACCTGGAATGACTAAAAATGTCCTCTTTGTCTTACTGATGGCTGAAGGAGGCATCCGTCATTACTCTGTGGTTAGCGGTGGAGCTGCTATTTAGCAAGAACACTTCTTCACAACGAGGCATCTAGCCCTTGAAATATCTGTGATAGAATTCAAATGGTTGGAACCATCCTGTAATTTCAGCTTGGTGCAGATAGCAGGCAGGAGAGGGTTAATGTAGAAATGAAATGCTTTGTTTTGGGGGGCTGAACTGTGTTATTTCTCCCTTGGTAACTGACCTATATATAAATTGATACAGCAAAGACAGTCTTGGTTTCTGCCTTTTTTCTTATAGTGTAGAGAACCAAAATGGAATAAAGAACATAGTGTCTATTTCGTTCGTGTATCTAATTCACTAAAGAGACAGTACAGTATATACAGGTATGGGATCCTTATCCAGAAACCTGTTGTCCAGAAAGCTCCGAAATGTAGAATGGCCGTCTCCCATAGACTCTATTTTATCCAATTAATCCAATTATTTAAAATATTCTGTAATTATAATCCAGTAGTTTGTACTTGATCCCAACTAAGATATAATGATTCCTTATTGAAAGCAAAATCAGCCTATTGGGTTTATTTAATGTTTAAATCATTTTATAGTAGACTTAAGGTATGTTGAAGATCCAAATTACCAGAGGTGCCCCGAATCCACTTTTTTGGATTCAGCCGAACCCCCGAATCCTTCGCGAAAAATTCAGCCAAATACCGAACCGAATCAGAACCATAATTTGCATATGCAAATTAGGGGTGGGAAGGGGAAACCATTTTTTTACTTCCTTGTTTTCTGACAAAAAGTCACACAATTTCCCTCCCACCCCCTAATTTGCATATGCAGATTAGGATTTGGATTTGGTTCGGCCGGGCAGAAGGATTAGGCCGAATCCGAATCCTGCTGAAAAAGGCAGAATCCTGGCCGAATCCCAAACCGAATCCTGGATTCGGTGCATCCCTACAAATTACAGAAAGATCTGTTTTCCTGAGCATTCTGGATAATAGGTTCCATACCTGTATATGGGTGTTACCGTTTACTGATCACTATTAGTTGAAATAGAAATGCAAATACAATGTCTGCCTATTTGCAATAGCCCAAGTAATTGTAAATTAGTGATTTAATACAACATTGGCTGTACCACGCTTAGTTTTGCAGTCAAATTGGAAGAATTAGATAAATAAGCAAACACATCTTCTGGTTATAGTGGTGAATTTAGTCAAATTCTGACATTTTTGGAGTGACGTAGTTAAAGGGTCCTGGACATTCTGGGGGTTATTTGTTAAAGTCCAAATACCAAAAACTCCAAAAATTTGAGTTTTTTTTATGATAAAAAACAACAATTTTTTTTTGAGATTTATTATACCCCGAGGAAAAGGTCCCTATCCTATTTGGAAGTTTCTGTGGTCTGCACTGGAATTAACCTGAAAATGTGATTACTTCAGACTTTTCAATCGTGGATTCTAGTTTGGTCAGACTTCTTTTATTTAAATAGTCAGAAAAATGTGGATTTTGATTAATAAGTCCTTTAATCTTTTAAGGTCATGTATCTTCACCAAAAATATATGTTTACCGTATTTGAATCTGGTAGCCGATGACCACATACCACACATATGATCATTGGGGCTTCCATTAAGCATTAATTCAACCTCAACAACAAATTATTAACATGTATTTATAAAGTGCCAACATATTGCGCATGGCTGATGACAGGTTATTATCAGTCTGCCCTCAACAAAAGTAGTATAATTGACATGTCTACCTTTATGGGGTCAGCTTTAGTAGGTTAGTCAACTACAAGAGCGCACAAATGAAATTCAATTTAATAGTACCCTTAATCCCTAAAAGGGATTTTTTTTTAAAATTCATTTGTATATAACGAAATAAAAAACACCAAAACATATTTAACTTTAAAATCGCAAAGTCTTTACTAAGAAATAACTTACCGAAACTCTGCTTGCGGCGACAGAGTGACGATCCATGGTGCGGCGCTCGATTTCTCCTCCCTGCCTTCTAAAGGAGATCGCCAGGGAGGAGAAATCAAGCGCTGCACAATGAATCGTCACCCTGTTGCCTTTTCTGGGGAGAATTTCAGTAAGTTATTTCTTAATAAAGACTTTGCGATTTTAAAGTTTAATATGTCTTGGTGTTTTTATTCATTATATACGAACGAAAAATTGATGTTACTGGTCCTTTAATAATTGTTGTGCCTTAAACAAACTGGATTTGTTTTAGCCTTTTTATATATGTATACATATCACTGTGCTTTTTTATAAAGGCTAGATAGTAGCATAGACTGAAATTCACACCTTATGTCTTCACCATGAAGAATAATTCTTTCACAGCTTTTATTTGGCTTGTATTTAAAAAAACATAGAAAAACAACATATTTATTTACATGTTTTAAGGCCCTCTTGCCAACATTTAACTGGTTCCATGACTGGAATCAACTAATAGGAATTTTTATTATATGAATCTTTAACATACAAGAATTGTGTGAATATTGGGCTTGCCTGTGTTTGTACTCCTTTACCACTTTAATGGGATGTCCCCTGGCCCTTAATGCTCTTACGGAAGCAATGTCAACATACACGATACAGTGACTATGACATCCCCCTGAACTATTTGTAAAGCGTTATATTCATTGGCAATGTTTGCAGATTTTCTACTGTTTCCCCCCTTTTCTCCCTTGCTATGAAATAGCTAAAGTTAAAAAAGTTGCCTTATCCATCATTTCTTCTGTGGCCGTACTCTGAACCTAGACACAAGAATAGAAGTCTTTCACTCAAAAAAAAAAAAAGGAAATTCCATTGGCATAGCAGGGTCAAACCCCATCCATTGGAACTTAAGAATGAATACTTTTCAAGGGCTGAAAACACTTTCACTATTCATATTAAATTCTAGCTTTTCATATGCAAACACATTATTATTGGTCAGTAAATATAATCATTGCACTACAAATGTTAAGACACTAAATACTTTCAGATTTCCAGAGTGTCTGACTTTATTTTGAAAAATATTTGACAAATTACCGCTGTAATTTTGATTGCGGTTTTCCTTGCACCAAAGTTTTTGGATTAATCAAATGTTTATTAACAAAAAACAACAAGCTTTTGTGTCATCATTGAAAAATAATAAATCGTCCAATTACCATTTATACGTTTTGGGAAGATCATATATAAACTTGGATCTTGACTGTCATTGCAGTGAATGGTTTAGATTTTTAAATAGTCTGATTTCTCATGGAAAAGAGTCATTTAAATGAGCTGCATAATAAACTTTTGGGTCTGAAAGATTATTCCCATAATGAATCTCTGCCCTCTGAGAAAATGGCTAAGAAACTTTGCCCTTTATGATTTGTGTTTTGCTTTAGTCAGGGGAAGCATCCTATGTTCACTAAAATCATTGGAAATTTAGAGGTGTTTTCAAAATAAGATAAAGGACAAAGGATCCCAGAATGGTTATGTATTGTTTGAAGTCACACTTCCAGGCAGGGCTGTAATTAGGGGTAGGCAGAGTAGGCACAGGCCTACGGCGCAAAACTAAGGGGGCACCAGGCACGTCCTTCCTCTGCCCTCTACCCCTAATCTCTCCACTCTTTGCCCGACTGTCCACTTGCACGTCGTTATACCAAATGAGCTTCGACCGGCTCATGCGCCTGTTCGCACATGTTCAGGAGCATCCAATAGACGCTCGTGAGCATGAGCATGCCCAGTCGTTGCCACAAACGGCCAGGTTGCCTAGGTTGCATTGCTGGCTTGGCCGGCTCTGCTTACAGGATTTATTATGGCAAATATCCAATCAAAATGGGCTAGAATGACTCGCTCTGATTTGATCCAATTTTAATTGATCATCTGGAAAAGTTTATCCAATCAATATTGATTTTGATCAAATATCAAAGAAGAAAAAATGTCCTTACGATAGAATCGAGCATCTCAGACTAATCATTCTTAGATATTAAATCCCTGAAGGCGATGGACAATAATAAATATTGTTTTGATCAAATTTTTGGAATTCTTGCTAGAAGTTCTGCATGGAATCTACCAGAATTCCCAACTGAATCTTTAATAGATATTACGTAAAAAAAATATGACTTCATTGGCTTTTGAGGTCCATAAAGAAAATCACTATATATGCTTTGTATAAATATTGTTGTTCTGTTCTTGTGCTTTTCTTTACAGGTTGTTGTATCAACAACAGTCAATGTGGATGGCCATGTCCTGGCTGTCTCAGACAACATGTTTGTACACAACAATTCCAAACATGGGAGGCGGGCGCGCCGTCTAGACCCCTCAGAAGGTACGGCCCCTTCTTATCTGGAAAATGGTAGGCACACATTTCCATGTCTTTTTTTTTTTAATTTGCAATGATTTTTTTCACCATACTTTATTTTTTATACACGATTAGATCTACTTTCTGTGACCTAGCAGAGTTCCGACGATTTGAGCACACAAAAGAGCCAGCCTGACAAAATGATGTCATCTACCTCTAATTATCATTTTTCCTTTTGTCTTCGGTCAAGAGCGTTTCATTCTCAACCTGTTTGTTAACCTGATCCTTTCATTTTAGCCCCACTGCCTTTTAATTTCCCACGTTTTGACTTTTTTTTTTTTTTTGCAGTTTTACTTGATTTGATATTATTTTTGGCTATTCATGGACAGGCGGTACATATTTTTAAGGGTTCATCTGTATTTCTACACACTTGGCAAAAACATGACCAAACCTTAAAAGAATTTCTAATGAGGTCAGTTTCCTGTGACTGGGCAGATAAAATGCAGATGGAAGGGTCAGGGAGTTTAGCACGACAAAAGTGGAGTCAATTTGTGTATACAGATCTATATTTATAAAAAGACAGGTCTTCAGGACACAGTTTGTTTGGCAGATTCTGATGCAGTGACTTTGAAAAGAAAAATACATTTTCCTAAACGATAAATGTCTTTTATACATCAATAAACACATTCTAAAATATATCATTTACTCTAAAATGCAGTGTAAAAAAATCTACTATTCATATATCAAAACTCAGCTCACAGTTTGCTCTGGTTCACAGAAATAAACTAATTTGTTTTTCTGCCATAATGACTGAGGTAAAGAAGAACAAAAATATGATAATTAGAGGTTGCCCTGAGCACCTGAGTCATTATAGCCTATGACGTATTGTTTATCCCTCTTATATGCGCTGAAGGTAGGTGTATGTTTTGCCTAGCAACCAGGACTAATGAGGTTCACAATTAAGAAGGTTGAATCCTCTTCCCTAGTCGATTTCTTCCCTAGAGAGGCAAAACTGGCAATATTATAGGTTCAAGCAAGCCTGCTCAGCCCTGTGGTGCTAGATTTTGGAAGTGGTCCAAATTCAGCCTCCTCTAATGAGCTATTATGATCTTTGCAAAACACAAGTATTTATTTCTAAGCTGTATATAAAAATTTGACTCTAAGCAGAAATGGATTTATATAATGAACATTTAGGGGCAGATTCACTAAGGGTCGAATTTCGAAGTAAAAAATACTTCGAAATTCGACCCTCGAATTGAAATCCTTCGACTTCGAATATCGAAGTCGAAGGATTTAGCGCTAAACGTTCGTTCGATCGATCGAAGGATTTTTCGTTCGATCGAACGATTAAATCCTTCGAATCGAACGATTCGAAGGATTTTAATCCAACGATCGAAGGAAAATCCTTCGATCAAAAAAAGGTTAGCAAACCTATGGGGACCTTCCCCCCATAGGCTAACATTGACTTCGGTAGGTTTTATCTGCCGAAGTAGGGGGTCGAAGTTTTTTTTAAAGGGAAAGTACTTCGACTATCAAATGGTCGAATAGTCAAACGATTTTTCGTTCGAAACGTTCGAATCGAAGTCAAAGGTCGTAGTCGAAGGTCGAAGTACCCAAAAAATACTTCGAAATTCAAAGTATTTTTCATTCGAATCCTTCACTCGAGCTTAGTGAATGGGCCCCTTAGTTTATGAACATAGTGTGTGTTGCAAAAAAAAAAATAATAAAAAAAAAATATATATATTTTCCACCCATGGGACTGCAATTCCTTCTTTTACTTTACTGCTGCAAGGATTGGTGCCAATTCAGTTTCAATTGATTGGTGCCAATTGCTGATTCAGTTACACAGCCAAACAAAATTTCACATCAACTATAAACTAGTCAGAGAGAGAGAGCTCACCCATTCATTTTCATCTAAAAATATCAGCAAAATAATGGGTAGATCTTTAGGATTTAAAAAATTTAATTATTTTAGTTTTATTTATTTTAAAAGTATGTAAAACTCATTTTAATAATAATTAAAAAAAATATGATATTGCATGCAACTTCTCATTATCCAATAATAATATAATATGCAGCACTATAAATACATACATGCGCTCCTAGACTATTTCCCCTGCTGTTGTGATGAAAGCATGCCACCGAATATTTAAAAGCATGCTAAATTATCTCCGTAGTTTTAAGAAAAGAAAAGCATGGAGCAAAATAGCCTAGATATATTATTTTCCTTGTCTCTTTTTCTCAAAATGACTTACTAACACAGTCTAAACCTTAAGTAACTTCCACAGGCCTGCAGCACAGAAGTGATTTGCATGCCAAGTGCTTGTAATGTTGTTAGGTTTATGCAATAACGACAACTGAATCCAGGCTGCAGGGTTTGAGTGAGTTAAAGAGAACAGATGGCCTTAGGAGAGGTAAAAGGTATAATCCCATCAGCTGGAGTATCACCAGCCATCTGGACATTCTAAGCACAATTACAAGACATTTTAGCAGGCAGAACAAAGAAGGCTTCATGAGGCAAGATTAGGCCTGTTTGAGTGCCTCAATATTGTGAATTCGGGAAAAAAAGGTGACAAATGCTGTGATATTACTCCAGGGAGTTGGCTGATTAATCAAAACTGGTATGGAAGGAGATGTATGCTAATAAAATACCTGACAATATGGCACACAAAATAAAGAAGGTGAAATCAAATGAAATGCTTAAGTAGAGAGGTTCTAGTCAATTATATATATCAATAGAAGGCACACATTTAAATTAAAAAAGAATCACAGCTGGACTTGACACAGCTAAACCCTACAGAACTTAAAATATTTTTTTTTAATGAACAGTAGCCACCATGGAAAAATGAGGGAGTCATGAATAAAATATTACAAATCTACTTGTTGTAGGTAATTAATGAACATCAAATGAGCAGGCAACACCTACTGGATATCAAAGATACTTCCTAATTAATTAGCCAAAACATAGGACCAATATTATTATATGGTTGGGGGCATCCCCTGATCTAGATCTTGGAGGAGATATGAAGCCACGGAAGCAATAAATCTGCATGTGTATGCTTTCTGCTTTCACAACCGAATCAAGGGGAATGGAAACAAATGGTTGCCTTTTTTGTTATTCTGAAGCCATGATCATATCATCTGCTTAAGTGTATTGTGCACGGATACAATTATATTGCTAACACTGTCTGTGTAATTCATTTTACTATGGTTCCATTGAACACATGTTCCTTCTCTATATGTGCATTGAAACGTATGCAAATACAGGCAGAAGGGGGATGGCCATTGGTAAAGAAGCAATACAAATTCCTAGATGATATGTGTTTTCACTGGACCCCAGCTGCCCGACTCGAGCCTCCTGTGCCTGCAATGGATCCTAGATTATTTTCTTTCTCCCCTTTTTCCACCTCCAAAGTAAATTTGTTTACTGTAATTTTTTGTGTGAATTATTCGCCATAATTGGCTGTGCTGATGAAGGTCACTCCTTGTGAGGAGACTTGTCAGTCTTTAGAGAGATGATCCTTTTCAAATGCTCTCCATGCAATTAAGAAAAGCAAATGTCATTCGGAAGCCTCAGAAATGAAAATTTGTATGAACTTATTAGCATGAAGTCAACAGTGCTAGTTAAGGGCAGGTTCCCAGTGTGTGCTCTGTTCCTCTGTTGCAGAGGGATCTGCACGTGGAATAAGTAAATATAACCTCCACTAGTCCAACATTAAAGCAAACAAAGGAAAATGGCATGTCTGAAGTGCTCTAAACAACAATAGCTACTGGTGATTAACCAGGCTGATAAGAGAGTAGTGGCAGTTGACACCTTTGTAAAATCTCATGTAGAGAAGAATGCACATGTTTCTGTTCAGCAGATAAACACAAGACCTACTTATTTGATTATATTAAACTGTTTTAAAAAATCACATAAGAACATCCTTGTATAAAAAAATGATTGCTCAAGTAATCCAATCAGCTGGTGACCATCCTTCCATGAAAAGAATCATCAAACCATGCTCACTATAATTGGGGTTTGTCCACCTAAAACATTCATGTGATTGCAGGTGTAATAAAATAAAAAGGTAGTAATTAGGATATGGGATAGTAACTGTCAATAGCAGTGAAACCAACCCAATATAGAGTAGTGGAATTTACTTGTAATACGGAAAGTAAATATCGTAGGATCTGCTTCTTTGCATGAAACTCACTATACAAAAGGCCATCAAAGCCAGTAAAAAAGGTCTGTCAACACCATGTAAAAGAAGGGCTGATCAAAGAAGAGAACAAAGCTGTTCTCACACAGGCTGAGCAGCCTTCAGCCCAAGCCTCTCCACAGTTTTTTACTAGCTGCTGTGAGCCTGGAGTGACTGGTGCTGGCTTCTGCCGGCCGTATTCCAGAAGCGCCATTGTAATAACTCATGCAAATGTGTGGACTCTGGAGACAAAAGGAGGTCAAGTAAATGGCTCAGGGATTCATGTCGACAAACAATATTAGATGTAAAATGTGTACCTTTGACAGAAGTATTAATATAGAGCTTTTGATTTTTTCCCCTCCTTTCTCCTAAAAACTGAAAATTAGTAATTATAGAGTGACAGAGGAAAATTAAGGTCTGAACTCAAGGCAAAAAGATGAAAATAAGGAAAAAAAAACCCAACCCAATTAACAGCTTACGGCAAATAATATTTCAGAACATTTGCTCTTCCATTTTCATTCAACAACCTTGTGATTGACTCCGCTTAGATCCGTACAGTAAAGCAGATAAATCGACATGCCACATGCGCGCCATGCTTAATCATTTGTAATAGCCATATTTGCTTTGACATGTAATTTGTTGTATTAGGCCATTTTTCAGGCTGACTGGTAATCAGTTTTGCCCCTTGCTTTATTATACACGCAACAGTTTTCCTTTACATACATTTCCATGCTGACTTTATGCTTTATTTGGATTGCTTCATGAAGAAACCATGCATTTGTTTTTCTGCTATTTTGAATATGATTTGTCATTGACATTGTGCTGTGGTAACCAAAACAATATAGAAAGATATACATACTTAGGTTTTCCCTTTTTTTTATCCTTTGTGCAAGCAGCTACCCCCTGCATAAAAGCGATCAGCCCTAGTGAAGGATGGACAACTGGAGGAGCTACGGTGATCATTATAGGCGATAACTTCTTTGATGGCTTACAAGTGGTTTTTGGAACCATGTTGGTGTGGAGTGAGGTGAGTAGCTACAGCTAGTGGAAATTAAACTGATACATAATGCCCTGTTTAAGCTTCCAATAATCTATTGAGAATTGGGATCTAGGGGTGCACCATTTTTATCCATGAATTCATAAGCACTGAGATATTGGACACCAGCAGATGGAGCTGAGACACACCTAGGCCCTCTAGTGGAAAAAAACAATGCGGTCTTTGATCAATTAGTGGGAAGCATTACTAGGAGCAGTTGTGGTAGACATATGGTGGCAATTTTCATATAAATGATGCCCCGTGGCTTTTCCTGCAAACCAAATTCAGGAATCATTTGCAGACCTTTCCTCTAGCATAATGTAGAGATAGCATAAGTAGACTGAAGTGTAATGTTGATGGTACTATGGAAGTTAATTTAAGTAATTGAATGCAACTGGTATGAATAAGTTCTATCTCTTTGCTCCGGATTCTAAGACTGTTTATTATGTGATAATTATAGCTGATAACACCCCATGCCATCAGAGTTCAGACCCCACCAAGGCACATTCCTGGCGTTGTTGAAGTAACTCTTTCCTACAAGTCGAAGCAGTTCTGTAAAGGCGCGCCTGGCCGATTTGTCTATACCGGTAAGTTATTAAGTTTTATAAACAGAGTCGATATGTAAATATCTCACTGTGTGAACACAGAATGGATGTTTGGGTCCGTTTTGTCTAATTAGGAACTTGCAGGCATAAAGCTTCGTGGTGGCTCATTGGTTAGATCATTTTTCTCTGCAATGCTAGGGTCTTGAGTTTGATTCTGACCTAGGCACTATATGCAAGAAGTTTATATGTTTCTGTCTTATGTTTACTTCTAAATGCTTAAGTAAGTGTAGGATAATTGGCTCTTGAGTGAATTTTATATAATAATATAATTATATTATCTTTATATAATTTTTTTCCATATTTTACTGTTTCCAATCATCAAATGCAAAATAAAATATCTTAAAGGATTAGTGTAACTTTAAACAGTATATATACAAATATGAAGGTATCTATATGAACTTAACTGCTTGCTCTTTTCATCAATCTCCGAAATATAATTCCTGGCAGTTACTGTCATAATGTGTTATTTCTCTGGGAGAAAAATGCTGCGCACTTGATTTTATTTGGAAAGGAGAAACAAATAATGTGACTGTTAAAAGGGTAGGGCCAGGTATAGCATCTGTTTCCTATCAGTGCATAACTGTGCTCTCAGCCTGACTTTGTTCACTAACATTTAACCTTCTCAGCATGAGTTGTGGCATAGGGCAACAAGACCTCGAAATAATGAAACAAGAGAGGAAGGTGATAACCAGGCACGGTATAAAGTACTTCAATTTGGAGTGTTCAGTAAATACAAGCTGAATAAGTTAGCCTTTATTTTTAAAGGTCTTCACAGTAACAAATACTGACTGCACGGCTTCTCATTATGTTAAGAAAGGACAACGCTCAACTATCCATCCTGTATTGCTTACTCCTTTTGCAACAATTATAAAGATACAATTACCTTGGGAGAAAGTGGCAGTTCAGTTGATTAGCACGGTAAATTAAAAGAATGAGTCACAAATGACATGTCCAGCTCTTTTCTACCAGTCCTTTGTATTCCCAGTGTACCTCACCCGGTTGTAAGAAGGTCAGAAATTAGAGGGTGATAACATTTTTCAAGCAGCTAGCACTTAGGCGAAGAATTAACAATCATTCTGTATGTAATTGCCAGTTAATAGTAAATTGGCTTCTAGATGGTAGTGAACAAGCTACAATACACTGGTACTTAGATAACATTATATTCAACTCAGAATTTTACAGCATGCAAATCATGCACAAAATGGGATTTTTGTTTAAAGGTTCATTACAGCATTGAAATATTATACTGCTCGATCCTCTTAAGCTTTTATGGCAGTTCTTTTTCATTTACAAAATTGTTTCTACCCTTACCGAAATATACAAAAAAAAATCATGATTTTTTTAAAAAAAATATATATTTTAGTGTTATGGCTTGTGATTATTTATTTTACAAAAGTGTTTATTGCATTTTTCTAGGCATGTGAACATTTTTTTGTCTAAAGAGGCATTTTATATAATATTAATATATAATGAAATGTTTTTGAATTTAGAAGAAATTTGGATAGAGGGAACCATCAGTTAATTACTCCCTAAATGTTCTTTTAAACAATTGCATAGACCCAATGCCGGTTTGAGCTGAATATCTTTGCATAGTCTATCTACCTTGCAAACTATTCAGCATCCATTTGGTTCTCCAAGAGCCCTAAATGCTCCTTCAGGACAATGCATATCTCAGTGCCTCAGTATAAGAGCATTATACTTGCCTTCACTACCTTTGCAGAACATTTTACAAAACCACCAATGTATATCAGAGCCCCTTAATGCACTTATAGCTAACAGCCCAGCTCAAAGAAAGATTATTTCTTTGTCCTTAAATACCTCGCCGATGCTTGACTAACCTTGCCAATTCCCCCAGTGTGTTCAATCCTATCTGTCCATGACTTCATGGCTTCCTCTTAACCTCACTGGAGTTTAGTCCTTTTCAACATCCAGTAAAATAGCAGTCATCTGCAACTCAAGGATAGTGGAGAAGAAGTCACTTTCACAGTAATCAGATGGAGAAGAAGGTCCTGTTTTCAAGTTTGTTTAGGCAGTACCATTGGAGCCAACTGGGCCATTTCTCCACACCGCAGAAGGCCAATCTGATACTGGTTGTGTAACAATCAACAGAAACGCTCCGAATGAGTTGCAGAATTTGCCATTGCAGCATTACAATTCCTAGAATTTGATTAATCAATATTAATTATCTGGTCGCATCTAGTATACTAGTGTAGAGTGTACATATTTCTTATGAAAAGTATAGTAAGGTCTTCTACATCAGTGCATGGATAGGGTTACTTTCAAGTAGCTGTAGCTGCCAACAGTTGATCTTTAGTCTTAACCCAATTACTTTCCAGAGTCTCCTTCTAAGGTGATGAAAGATTTAACAGGGGATGAATTCTCAGGAACAAGGCAGCTTGTTCATATATGCATTTGTTGTGCACATGGCTTTTCCTAACATCACTGGTTTGTAGATTTTTAAACCAATCTTTATACCTTAAGATGGGGAGGTAAACACACATGCACTGCTAGTAGTTGTAAAGTATAATTTCCAGCATTGTCAGAAAGCAAATGGCTCCCTGGAGATAGGGAAGGTTGCAATTTGCTAGAGCAGATTTGTCTTACTGGAGGCACACAGGCTACATATGACTTGTTAAGCGCTTATTAGGATCCCAGCCTGTAGGACATCATGACTTATTATAATCCATCCCTTGAACATGTGATATAGAGGGCAATCAACTAGAGAGCTGGATGCTAGAGGGTAGTCAATTCAACATCATTGTCCTAAGCTATCTTTGGAATTTAAGGAACAGTTCATAATAAAATTCATACAAGTAATAAGTAATACTCTGCAATAAATGACACAAAGCACAGATCTGATACCACTTGAAAAACAAGAGAACTGACCAGTTTAACAATCTTTTGTATGCATTCAATTGCGATACAGCCAATAACACACTTACACCGTTTAGAGTCGATAGCTTCTTACCACTGCAGCCAAGACAAACTATCTGTCTTGTGGGTCAGTGCTCTTTAAATAAATAATTTGTACTGACAGAGCCAATGGCTGCTGATTTTATTCTACATCTCATATCATTTTCTACAGTATGATTGTTTCTTCAATGTCTATTCCTGTAGCATGTCTACCAAGGTATGTGGAACCAAGGTTGCTTTTATGATAAGCTCCCTGTATACTAATGAACTTATTACACTGTGTAGTTTTTTGGATACATCTTGTATATACTGTACATCAGGCATGTGCATTCTATATATGCAATTTTACCCCCACACACTGAGATTGGCCTTCTTGCATGGCCATTAGACCACTCTTCACAAGCCTGTGATTAATCATGAATCACAGCCTGTTGATTATGCACAGCACATCACTTCACTAAGTTACAATATGGCTTTCTGCATTTCCATGGAAGTATATTTTGCTATGCTCCCTTATTGGATCCACTTTAGGCGTATAGGGTGCATCAGGTGGGCACAACGATAACAACTTCCTGAGCATGCTTGGAGTTGAAATCTATAACAGTTGACTCTGCTTCACAGATAATTGCTTTGATCTTGTTGCATCCATTCCTCTTTCTGTTGTACCCCAGCAGTTTGTAACTGTTGCCTGTTATTTTTCTTCATTGCTTATACATTGATCATGCTGACAATGATATTAGTTGTCTGCATGAAATATAAATGAATTGATGCCCTTTGTTTGTAGACTCCTTTAAATGAAGCAACGGGGGGGGGGGGCACAGCTTGACAATCAAAAGTATCAATAATTGAGCCAAGCATACTTACAATTTAAGTATCTGTTTCATCTATTTTACCATCAACCGTATAACGTGACATAAAGGACACTCTCTATAATGAATGGTTCGATAACTTTGAATTTTTATATTTTGTACCTGCTCTCTCTGTGCCTCAGAGGAGGTCTGAGGAATAAGACATACCATTTGTGCTATTGCACAAGCAGACGATTTGTCTTAATCAGTGACACCCATTTACCAGAATTGCTTAAAATGAACTATACCTCATATAGAAATCGCACATTGCCAGCGTTCCATTCATCATCTGAAAATTGAGGGCCAGTAAACTTTGGTGTTCCTCCAGCGGGATCGTAGGCATGCATCAAAATGTTAAAAATGATTGGTGAGAGAGGATTGTCTGCCATTTATCAAGGAAAGGAAACGTTATTTGCTAATTTCCCAAGCAAGACGGTGACAGGGTACTTCGTCTCTGCGCCCATAGTGACCAGCATGGCCTTTTTGTTATTAGAAGAAGTCAAGCTCTTTTTTGCTGCTGCTAACAAGATACATTTGTCTATCATCAGAGAATACTTTATTTTATTTCTAGCCGTCCCCACTCCACCCCCACGTATGGCAGCAACCAAAAGGTCCTCTGTATGTTTCATAATAGGTTGTTTATTGTACTTTTTTTTATAAGTTGTGGCAACTCTGGACAGAAGAGAAACAGATAAATCAACAACTTCCCAAGTCAAGGTGATGGTATTGACTCTGCTGAGCCGAATTTGACATAGTGTAGCCATGAGTAGACAGTCATTTATCTTAAAGGGGGGGAAAAATAAGGACAAAGGGTCATATATGTTTTAATCAATCAATGTGGTGTGGGGAGGTCTATAAAAATAAATAATTACAAACTATGTAATATTTTCAACTAAAGTATCACATTCACATCCATGTTCTAAATACAAAATATCAATCTATCCGATCTGTTTCGAAATACTCTCAAAGAGAACAAGAAGCTTTTAATATTCAGAAAGGCACGAAAGCAAAAAAAATGATTCTATTATTATGGACACATTAAGAAGCCATAACATGATCATGTTACCTTATGTTCTGAAAAATAATTAAGAAAAAAAAAAGCCACCACTCAGCATAGAACAGACCCCCTGCTGTTTTGTTTCATGACTGGTATGCAGTTTACAAGGAGGTAATTTAGCATTGGGCTTTATGGTAAAGACATTAAATTGTTCCAATTTTATTTTACTGCACAATGTTTAGATTTACATAGGCAATCATTTTGTTAATGAGGCTTTTAGTTGAATTTGTGGCATATTCTGATTTTACAAATATTAAATGGGATATTTACTTTTATTACGGCAGGCATAAAATGGACAGAAATGGTTTATTTTGCCTTGTATTACTTGCTCATAATCACACAGTAAGTATAAACCGGTGTAATTACCATGGAAAGTATCAGCTAGTCCAAAGAATCGTTTTAAAAGCAGTTTTTATTTTAATATAGAAAGATAGCCTTGTGTAGGTTGGCCAGTAAATGGATCTTTGCTAATTTTGGGCCACATAAGTGCCATCAGGGAGATGATTGGTCACTGTGTTGGTCTATGGTCTGATGCAGTTCTTGGTTAGCGGTTCTGATTAATATTCAGTATATATCTGAATTAGATATTTGATCATATAATGATTAGGTAAGGGGTTAATGTGGTGCCCATGCAAGGTCCAGAAAGCAGAGTTGGCAGCCAATGTTTGCTTGTATATGATTATTTTTACTTAAAGGGATACTGTCATGGGAAAAAACATTTTTTTCAAAATGAATCAGTTAATAGTGCTGCTCCAGCAGAATTCTGCACTAAAATTCATTTCTCAAAAGAGCAAACAGATTTTTTTATATTCAATGTTGAAATCTGACATGGGGCTAGACATTTTGTCAATTTTCCAGCTGCCCCAAGTCATGTGACTTGTGCTCTGATAAACTTCAATCACTCTTTACTGCTGTTCTGCAAGTTGGAGTGATATCACCCCCCTCTCTTTTCCCCCCCAGCAGCCAAACAAAAGAACAATTTGAAGGTAACCAGATAGCAGCTCCCTAACACAAGATAACAGCTGCCTGGTAGATCTAAGAACAACACTCAATAGTAAAAACCCATGTCCCGCTGAGACACATTCAGTTACATTGAGGAAAAACAGCAGCCTGCCAGAAATCATTTCTCTCCTAAAGTGCAGGCACAAGTCACATGACCAGGGGCAGCTGGGAAATTGACAAAATGTCTAGCCCCATGTCAAATTTCAAAATTGAATATAAAAAAATCTGTTTGCTCTTTTGAGAAATGAATTTCAGTGCAGAATTCTGCTGGAGTAGCACTATTAACTGATGCGTTTTGAAAAAAACATGTTTTCCGATGACAGGATCCCTTTAAGAATTATCTGGTCTTATAGAGGTTGACTTAACTAACAAGGATAGTTTATGAATTTAGAAAGCAATACATGATGCCTAATAAATATTACCGTATTTAAAGGTCTTTTTTATCAAGTTTTATGATTATCCACCAAAGGCCAGTCTTCTATTGGAGAGCACAGAAAGGGTTTTTTTTTTTACATTCAAACCCTCATAAGTAGTTACATATATAAGGATATAGGAGATGACCTGTGTAGGATGGCCTAAACCAATATGTTTTAATAAACACTTCTAGAAAGTGAATGCAAATCTTATATAAAAATTGGGTGTATTTTTCCCCTTTTGCATAGAAAAGATGAAATGGCTGCATGCAAGATGCGACAACAGGCACAGAAATGATTACAGCCCAGTTCCCCTCACTACAAGGATTGGTTTGCACCCAAATAATTACAGTATGTTTACACCCTTGACACAAGGCGTTTGAGTATGGTTTATTAGAGCAATTTGAGCAAACAGTTACCAGTGTCAGCCCTACAGCTATAGAGCATCATGTAATAAAAAGTCCTATCTATTGAACTAAACTTCAATGAGGAGGCTGAGGCTTAAAGCAAAATGTTATTTTATCTTTGAAACTAGAGTTCTTGTGGATTAAAAAACTAGCCTGTCTATTTTTACAATATTATCATCATCATTTAATATATTAATTTGTATTTGCTGTTTAGAACTTCACGTTGGTGCTCAGAACGTTTGTAGAAAGATTTGTAGAAAATAAAGACAGTCCTGACCTATCAAATTAAGGCTTATAACACAGAAGTCATTACAGATGCATAGTAGTTACACAGTAATTGAGAAATATAAAAGTTCGTCAAGCTCAGGCTTTCCAGCCACAACCCTGTAGAAAACCAATTTGGTCTCTAAGTGGGAAAATATGAAATGGGCAGTTAATATATTTGTTGGGTGGCTGGTATAAGCCCAGCAATTAATTCAAGTGTTTATCTATCTATCTATCTATCTATCATCTATCATCTATCTATTATAGGTAGCAAAGCTAAGAAGATTTAAGATTCAACCAATAATTTTCAGACTGCTATATTCAAAAGTAATTGATAAAGCCATCATTTAACTGTCTTAATACAACCTAAGCCACCGCTAGAATAACCCAACCCATGACATTTCCCAGTGTTCAGGTTTTCCTAAGCCAGGTTTCTATGCTTTAGAATTAGTGTCGTATTAAAGTAAGTCTTTCCCTCCTGCTGTTATAACAACAGGTGTCAATAAATATAAGGTGCCTACAAGAAAAGAAAGGTTAGAAAAATGTCAGACATCTTTACGGAACAATTCGACTCAACTCTCTGAAAAAGAATCAGATCAAATCCTCTTCTACATTTTAACACTAAACAGGTTGTAATAGCCTGTAGGTTTTAGTCGTAGTAAGTCAAGGATATTAGTCCTGCTTCAACAAGCAAGACTGCCTTGAAATGAGTGATGCATTTCAGGCCTTCCATTTCATTGTGTTTCCTATGCACCGCACTATGCTTGGCTTATCCTGCCGAGTTCTGTGATTGAAATTCATTGCCAAATTTATTGAGAAATTAATGAGAAAAGCTGCAAAGTATTGACTTTGAGAGGAAAACACAACTCATCTTGAATGAGGAGGAAAATGCAGCAATAATTTAGCCGCTATTGATTTTGCCCTGTCCATGTATTGATCTTCATTTTACAATATTAATTTGCACCTGCGATCGGCTTCAAAGGGGAACTGATTTCATTTCTGTGCAGTGTTAATCTACAAAGCATTAGGTGCTATTACCAAGTGCAGGTACTACAAGTCACCTCTGAAAGGATAATTTTTTTTCCTATATGGTCTTGTTACTGAAATAGACTAAAAATTATTTTTTTTTGTCTGACAAAATATTAAAGCGAAATGTATACCGCTTCTTAGCCCCATAGGCTGTAATTCATCTGCGCCTGGAACTATCAGCTACCTAGGATTCCAACCACTTCTCATCATCATGCCCACATCGGTTCAAAGTTCATGAAATTTCTATGAGCATTGATCTTTCCACATTGATTTTTTTTTTTAGCTGCAGCAGATCTTTGAAATTTTAATTTCCCAAGCATCTGAATTTCTTAGATGAAATGCACTTGGTAGAGACAGTGGATGATAAAGTGGAAAACAACATCATTTCCAAGCTTAAAAATAAGGGGCACAAAGGCAGTTTCAGACATTGTTTCATGCTTTTTTGAAGTTAAATGATGAAGATTTTAAGATAAAGGTAATGTAGTCAAAGGGGAGTTTAATGCCAGGTCAGTTGCATGGCTTTTTTATTCAACATTTCTCTTGTGAACCGGTCAAGAAAAAGACCTTCTCTACATCATCACTGGTCAAGTTCACTAAGTCATTTATCAGTAGGACATTTAATAACCTCAAGGTGATAAAATTGCGGTTGGCGTTTTTTTTTTTTTATTAAACCCCTTTTGCATTCAGCTGGTTAATGTGTAAACTACATGTCAGTAAACAGCACTTTGTCACTGAAATCCCCAACACCCTCTAGAGCAGGGATCCCCAACCTTTTGAACCCGTGAGCAACATTCAGAACTAAAAGGAGTTGGGGAGCAACACTAGCATGAAAAATGTTCTTGGGGTGCCAAATAAGTGCTGCGATTGGCCATTTGGTAGCCCTTATGTGGATTGTCAACCTACATTGAGGCTCTGGTTGGCAGTGACACTGTTTTTTATGCACCAAAACTTATCTCCAAGCCTGGAATTCAAAAATAAGCAGCTGCTTTGAGGCCACTGGGAGCAACATCCAAGGGGTTGGGGAGCAACATGTTGCTCACGAGCTACTGGTTGGGGATCACTGCTCTAGAGGCATGTCTCTAAAGCGAGCAATTTAATTTGACTTTATTTAATTTTTACACAACTTGTGTTGATCCAGGCAGGTGACAGTTTCCAAGCCACTATTGACTTCTTATGGGTCTCCCCATTAGCTAGAATGGTTGTAATCCTTTTTACAACCTCCCCCCCACCACCCAGTTTTAATTGAAGCTCTTTCTTGTCCTTTAAAAAGGATCTGCAGTTGCTGTCATTATGTAGTTAGGCGGCTAATGTGAAAAACTGCCTCATTACAAGGATCTGTTTGTAACTAGAAAACGACTGCATTATGACAAATGCATGATTTGGAAGTTACAGGAAGATGATCATTATTGAAATGCAACTGGAACTCGTTTAATAGCTGAAACCAGCAGCTGGAATGAAGCAAATAAATGTCTTCCTGTTATTACTGTTGTTGTAGTAGTGAGGTTTTTTCAGTCCCAAGGAAAATGAGTGTCAAATGCTGATTTTATTATATTTCTTTTCTGGCCTCATACTTGCTAAAAACAATAGACTGTCGGTGCTGAAAGAGACCCTCTTCCTGCATTTCAATCTTTTCTTTTTTCTTAATTTGTGTAATGATAGAATTGAAATGGAATGCTGGGAATGGCTGGTCAGTTTGTGGAAAGGACAAAGCTATGTATGAGAGTCTGGCCAATCTGACTTAAGTTCACACAAGCTGAAGGGAAGAGTTGGTAATATTCTCCTTTCAACTTGATAACAATTACTACGGAGAAGTCAAGCAATAGCTGTAGAATTCATGTTGTTTAATAGAACCATGGTAAGACCATTCAGTTCTGTCAATATAAATCATAGGAATGACTGATCCTTGTTATTCCTGTCCAATGAATAACTAAAGAGATTCACTGGAAAAAGGAGGGGGGTAAACCTTGAGTTTGCAGTCTAAGATCAAGTCAAATATACTCAAAGCTGTATTGGTTAGTCTACATTTGACAAGAATATTTTCCCCCTCTTTGCCTCAAATACTGAAGTGAAGCTGGTCATACATGTCTGGAACTTCTGGTATGACCAGGTTGCTTTGCAGGAAATAGTGCAGAGAAATCACGCGAACACTCAGGCCCTTCAAGCGAATACCCCTGGTGCCCAAAGCCTAAAGCTGGCCATAGATGCAAAGATCCGATCGTACGAATCATCGTACGATCGGACTTTCCCATCTCCCGACCCTCCACTAACCATTCAGATCAAAGTCTTTACCATTCCGATCAAATAAGAACAGATCACCCAATGTTCTGCCCCTGACAGCAATCGTACGATACTTATGTCTGACAACACTAGTGACAGTCTCCCACTGAAAATCGTACGATCGGCAATACACGCAGAGATATTATCGGCAGCCGACAGAAATTTTCTAACCTGTCCGATCGACCAAACGACCGATCTCCGCCGGACGAAAAATTTCGGGACTCTCCACACACGTTCCGAAAATCGTACGAATCCTCGATTCGTACGATCAGATCTTTGTGTCTATGGCCAGCTTAAGGGAGATGGCACTCCCAATGGTCCAATGTGAAGAAGCAAGAGGCTGGTGTTTATTGCGTCAAACAACGTTTCGGAGGGCGTTCCCCCTTTGCAGAAAATCACATCCTTCAATGGAGGGGCAATTGGTACAACAACCTGATCACAGGTGATTTTTATGGGTCATTATGTAAATGAGCTAAGTTCAGGTATTGTTCAAGGAGAGCAATGTTTTGTCTCTATACATGGACCAGTAAGCTGCTGGTTTGGTTAAGAGTAGTTGCCAAGCAATAAGGAGCTGGTTATAGGAACTTTTATAACGGGTTCTGTAAATTGAATACTCTCAGTTCAACTTTAACATTATAACCCGGAAAGAAAAACAACAAAGAAAAACATCTCGATGTGCGAACAATTACATTATAATCATTATATAAAGACTTTGAGGTCCATGTAATTGGCAAAGTCTTCCAAATGAACAGGGAATAAGTCCTGTCAGGGGAAGAAAACACCTCCCCCTCTCGCCTATTGGTATATTCCCCTTTTGTAGTTGGCAGATTGAATAATTTCTGGGCACAGCTGCAAGCCTGATACTGTTCTCTGCTGCCACATTAGCTCCAGCAATCCCAAGCTCAACTCACATCACCGAGCGTTAAAATTTTATCAATTGCGGTATGATTAATCCCCCCAGTACAGTGGAATGACTTAAATATTTAGAATGTTTCTTCTGTTATGGTTTAATGCATGTAAAGCAACCAGATTAACTCCAGAGCACTCAGATGTATTTAAATATGTATCCTTCTTGAGCTGTAGGCTATTTCTGCATGTAGGATTCATTGAGTGTATTTGGTCATGTCAGACCCTATTTGTTTGACCCAGTCTGGATACTAGCCTGCATATGATAACAGGATATCTGGCTCTTTCAGAGGTTGTCTGATTGCTTGCCTCATTTGGCATACAAAGCGATTCCTGCTATGCTCGCCTCTTATTCATTCAGATTTTATTGCTGTGTAATTTTCTTATTCTAAAATAAAAGCTCTCCGACAAAAATTACTATGCATTAGGCCACCGTAGCCTACTCAAATGGATATTAATACAGTTTATCTCGAAAAGGGCAAATAATGTATTTGAAACAGATAAAAGGCCTCCCATTAAAGGGAGAATGTTAATATCTTATGGCATAGTTAATATAGAGAGATATTTCATATGGAAGGCATGTTTTATTAGTTGTGGTACAACAGCCTACTAATCTAAATGTAAATCTTACATTTTACAACTGTCTGAGTAATTATTTGCCGTTCTTTGATTGAGTTATTTTTTTTTGGGGGGGGGGAGGCAGGAAATTGTAAAATCAATACATTTTTTTTAATATATAGGTGGGAATTAAATGTAAATACTGTATATCAGTAGCTTTACTTGGTTTAACTATAGCACGAAAATCACTATTGAAGTCAAAACACCCCAATTGCTTATTAATAATGTTTTAATGTTAGAATCTTCTGGGTCAGGCAATTCCAGGTCTGGGTTAATTCCCCAGTGAATACAACACTGTTATGTTTTATAACCTTTCCAAGTATCCTCGGTGCCGCCCTGGGTGGTGTCCATTCTCAATATAGTACTTTTAGTCCAGTTTACTTGGGGTAATGATAAAATATAGCAGTATGGCGCTCTCCAAGGCTGGGTTGATTACATTTTTATGGAAGAAGTACCTTGACCCAGGCCATTATTTTTTGTATCCATTAAGACACAGGGGGTTATTTATCAAAGTCCAAATTTATCTCAATTATTTGCTTCGAGGGAAATAGAAAATCAGATCTTCACAATATTTTCAGATTCATGATTTTTTTGGATTTTTAACCCGAAAACTCTGAAAAATTCGAGTTATTGCATGAAACCAAGAGCACATCAAAAAATCATTGGGACTTCTCCCATTGACTTATATGCAACCTTGACAGGTTTGAGATGCCATATTTTCTGATTCAGACTTTTCCATACTCGGGGTTTAGTAAATTCCGAAAAATCTGTGAATTTTTAAAAACCTGATTTTGTAAAAAAAAAAAAAATATTTTTTCCCGGAATTTAATAAACCCAGAGGATGAAAAAGTCTGAATCAGAAAATATGGCATCTCAGACCTGTCGAGGTTGCATATAAGTCAATGGGAATTTTTCGTGATGAAGTTAGTACATAACCCCTATAACATTTTTATTATGAAAATAACCCTTATATGCAGAAACCCAGGACCCCAGCATACTAGATGATGCCATAGGTGTGTGCAATTTTTAATTGACTTATTCTTTACATAGACAATATTGTTATTAGAAATTATTGATGTTTTGCAACATATCAAATGCTCATGTGCGGAAAGGGATTTAATTGGCCACATGTTTGTAAAAATGTAAAACTGTAAAATGTAAAACCTATAATATTCCCCTAGAATTTATTTTTAATATAAATTTGATACCATGCACACTTCCATGTGAAAGTATTGTTTATACAGACCCAGAGTGTTGACATATATAAACACACACAAACTGAAAAATGCTTATTAGAACCCAAAGTCTCATTCTATAATTTTTGAAAATTTTGAATATAAATATTTTTTTTAAATCCATGACTTTAAAGTTACCCAAGGCTCCTTCTCTAATTATCCACGAGGTCAGTAAGCAAAATTGGGAAGAAGCTGGGAGATCAATACAAATTATCCCTGAGCAAACCAGTGCTGACAGTTTGAATTGCAGCATATGTTTACCCAAAATCAGGCAATTTATCTTAATATCAGCAAAGTAATGCAGTGCAGGTGAAAGGTCAGGCAATCTCTCCACCTCATAATTACCCAGTTCTAAAACAGGAAAGTAGTATTGATTGGCCTAGCTCAGTACTCTGTGACTGGGACGTGCCAACGCTTTGCCCTGGCTCGGCTGGACTCTTGGCTTGTAAACTCGACACACTAAGGATTTATTAGATGTGTGCGAAAGGTCTTATGTTTTCTACTTTACTTGAAGATTTTACCAGTGAAGTCTCTCCTGCTCCTCATTTTGTCAAGCAGCGGGGAGTTAGTTTTTTTTTTTTGTTTTTTATTTGCTCTGATCTGTGGGAGTTAGATCTGCTTGCAGTTTTAGTATTAGTTGCAGGCAAGTCAAAGGAAACAGAAAAAATAAATTACAAACAATGCTGCTCATATGGAAAAAAATTATCGGAAAATTGATAGAGACTAAAGTGCCACTTCAGAACTCATTTGCCCCCCCATGGGTGTCTCACCTAAGGCTGAAGTCTGTTGCATTTTTCAAGGTTTAGCTGATCTGTGAGTCTGATAAAGATTGATAAGAGTTTTATGGATGCAATACAAATGGTGATACCTAAAACATGCTTTACAATCAGGGCTGATCCTGGCCCCTTCGCCGCCTGAGGCAGTAGCAGTTGCTGCTGCCCCCTCTCCCCTGGAAATTCGCTCTTAAAGTACCAGGAGCAGCATTTTTGCACCCCTGTTTACAATGAATGGATAATATCTCTTCCCCATCCTTTGTATTAAAATATGTAAGGCAAGAAAACTTAGCAATGGTCTGTGTCTATAGGATTTTCTCTTTGAGGTTACTTTAATTTATCTTGATGCAATTAACCCTAAAAATACTCAAAATCACCATAGCCACAATGTAGGCCCTATTCATTATAAAACAGTTGCCTACAAGTGAAATTGCTGTAGTTTGCCATTAAATTGTGCAGACATCATTAAGCAAGCTCAACTTCAAAAGCTACAGCCATGATTACACGAGGCACTTTGAAAGCAATGTCATTACAAACAAAACAACATCATTTACCCAAGTTACCCAAATCTCTTTTCTGACATGCCATTAGCATCACTGCTTCTCCATAAAGGTTCTAAGGTTAAATATCAGCCCTGGCCTATACACACAGACTGAGATTCCAGTTAAGTGCTCTAAACCTTATAATAATGAATGTAAAGCCTACAAGCTCTTGATCACATCAGTTCATTGGATATTTACCAGGACAGCATAGCACACTTGGCAATGGAAGTTTTCTTTTGCTCAACAAACCTAAATATATGTGAAGACAACAGTTAACATCTTTGTGAAATATACTTCCATATAGAGCAGTGATCCCCAACCAGTAGCTTGTGAGCAACATGTTGCTCCCTAACCCCTTGGATGTTGCTCTCAGGGTCCTCAAAGCAGGAGCTTATTTTTGAATTCCTGGCTTGGAGGCAAGTTTTGGTTGCATAAAAACCAGATGTACTGCCAAACAGAGCCTCCTATAGGCTGCAAGTCCACATAGGGGCTATCAATAGCCAATCACAGCCCTTATTTGGCACCACCCAGGAACATTTTTCATGCTCGTGTTGCTCCCCAACTCTTTTTACAGCTGAATGTTGCTCATGGGTGAAAAAGGTTGGGGACCCCTGATATAGAGTGTTTGGAACTACACTAGGGGGCAGATTTACATAGGGTCGAATATCGAGGGTTAATTAACCCTCGATATTCGACTGCCGAATGTAAATCCTTCGAATATCGAAGTCGAAGGATTTAGCGCAAATAGTTAGATCGAGCGTTCGAACGAAAACGTTTGAACTTTTAAATCCTTCGAATCGTTCGATTCGAAGGATTTTAATCCATCGATCGAACGATTTTTCTTTGACCTAAAAATTGATAGAAAGCCTATTGGGACCTTTCCCATAGGCTAACATGGCACCTCAATAGGTTTTAGGTGGCGAAGTAGGGGGTCAAAGTTTTTTTTAAAGAGACAGTACTTCGACTATCGAATGGTCTAATATTCGAACGATTTTTAGTTCGAATTGTTCGATTCGAAGTCGAAGTCGTAGTCGAAGGTCGAAGTAGCCAATTGGATGGTCGAAGTAGCCAAAAAAAACAAGTTTTTTTTATTCTATTCCTTCACTTGAACTAAGTAAATGGGCCCCTAGGCATCTTCCCTAAATCATTTTCCGCAACACATTGTCCATAAGTCTCATGTCCCACGTGTACTGCTCAAAAACTTCATTTATAACACCACCTTAAAAGGTGGTTTCCAAACACAGTTCCTCCTTGTTTGAAATGTTGACATATGTTAGGACTAATCACTTATACGTTTACAAGTGGGAATGCAGTTTCTTTTTTTACACAAAAACATATCTTGAAAACATTGAATTACAATTCCAAAGACGGCGAGTACCATAAATGCATCTGAAATAAATGGAAATATCTGCTCTGAGATGAAAGAGTAAAGTTATTACAAGTCATAAAGCTTCTGAAAGCTTGCATTAAAGCCTCTATGCCCTGTCAGTACCATTTGCATGAAATCAATAGCAGCAAGCCATCTATCTTTTCTGATCACCTTTCATCACAGCAGATTCATTAAGTCAAACAGTCACAGTAATTAGGTAGATATAGAGGAAACTCTGACTTGCATGTGGATCCTACTATTTTCCTTTTACCAAAACTGTAATATAATGCCTAATTACCCTTTATGTCAAGGAAGGCATTCCATAAAGCCTTGGGTCTACTCTTCTAGAGTACACAGCTTTAGCCTAGGGTAGACTGAAACCTACAGAACATGACAGATTGTCCCCAAAGTCAGTGTTGACAGCTTCTGATGATTAATGGAGCTGATTATGAAGAGGTCCCGCACATATGGAATTTGCATTACAGTGGCTTAGAAATTTTTTTTGCCATGTCACATATGCTGAGGTTTTTTTTTTCTATGGAGCCCTTACTATTTGCAGAAGAAAAAGAAGGGTGAAATCACAGCAAAAGCCATGTCATGTAAAATCAATACATCGGATCAATTCTTTATTAACAAGAAAATGTCTTACTTCACATTTCTGTGTGGACCTTTGTCTCCGGAATACATGATGGAATGTCAAATCAAATTGTAGTCTTCAACTTTCTGTCATGTTATTGAGTTAATATGCATGCGACGCCTTGCAAGATGCTTGTTGTCTCTTGATAAATACAACACTATAAGTGCTTGTTAGGAATGATAGCTAATTACACTAGATATATATGTTAAAAAAAAAACTATTTCATTCCAAAAAAAAAAAAAAAAAGTAGCTTGGCAATGGAAGAACAAAGAGCTGCATGGACTTATTTAAGAGATTCTACCTCTTAATAGAATTTTTTTATCTTCAATGGCTTAAGTTTTCTTTCTTCAGTGATCGAAATATCAGGAGCAGCTGACAGCTGAGCCTCTATGGCAGGGGTCCCCAACCTTTTTTTACTCGTGAGCCACATTTAAATGTAAAAAGACTTGGAGAGCAACACAAGCATGAAAAAATTCATGGGGATGCCAAAAAAAGGGCCGTGATTGGCTGTTTAGTAGCCTCTATGTGGACTGGTAGCCTACAGGAGGCTCTGTTTGGCAGTACACATGGTTTTTATACAACTAAAATTTGCCTCCAAGCCTGGAATTAAAAAATAAGCACCTGCTTTGAGGCCACTGGGAGCAACATCCAAGGGGGTTGGTGAGCAACATGTTGCTCGCGAGCTACTGGTTGGGGATCACTGCTCTATGGTAATTGTGCAGTTTATAGTACATCAGAGTGTTGCAAGAGAACACAGATGTCTGTGGACTATCATAGTACTTGCTCCGGTGGGCCTTCAGTTCTTCATAGAGAATTATAGGAAGCTTCTACCTATTTCTATAGTTTCACCCGCAAAGATCAAAAAAATTTTTGACATTACTCTTGTGTTACTTGGGTAATGGTCATGCAGTAAGCTGAAATAAGAGCATACATTAAAACAAAAGTCTTTGCAACAGTATGATGTTTCTCAAGGTTTATAGCCACAAATAAAAAATGCTTCACACCCACATCCGCCCCTCATCCACCGCCACATGCACTATTTTTTTTGTGTTGTTAATCATGAAATTACATGGTACCTAACGAGCGATGGACAAAATTGCAGGTTGAGTAATGAATAAGTCAAGACAGCCTCTATTAGTCTTTAAAAAAATATATTGATTTATATTGCACCTTTCACCGGAGAGTTGCCTGGTTAAAAATGATTTTGGCATTAGGGAGTAATATACACTAATAAGTATTTTCATCCCAACTGTAGTCTTTAGGCCTCCAGGCTCAGTTTGGGTATGGAGTCTGCCACAGCTATAATAAAGCTCTATGACTTCTTATAAAGCTTGTTAAACACAATGTGTGCAGTCTAACCGAGTCAGGATCTTGATGCATGCTCCATACACAGCAGCATGTGTCGCTGATTTATGACCAAGCACAGTTCATAGTCAAAATTACAATTTGAAGGTAAAAAAAAGATTAATTACTGTTTGTGGCCTGCAATTTCACGAGGCTGGTGGGTTGCAGCTGTAGAATGATAGTGCTCTACATCAGTTTGTAGTCAGCCATTCACAGATTATTAAAGCTTTGCAAGATTAAGTGCTCCTCCTGCCTGGTTTGTACTTAGGCAATATGCTAGACAAAAAAAGACCACAGGGATAAATCTGAAACAAGCAGTAGCCGGGACATATGTCATAATTGCCAGTTTCACATACATCTATGGAAAACACTGTTTGATAAAAGCATCATATCATTATATATATTTAATGTTATGCTTGACTTCCATATTATTATAGTGTAGACTGGACTTGCTTATGGCAGAATAATGACTAGCATAAGCGAGCAACATGCAAGGTTGTATAAGTATGGAGTTTTGGTATTACTCATTGGTAATCAAATAGCTAATGGAGAACTGTACTAAAACTGGTTGTGTACATGTCTTTATAACTGAAAGTAGTCCTAAGGATATACTAAGTAAAAGACAAGCACAGTAGGAACAGATGCTATGTTGTACCTCCACCACCACTTCCAATTGCACCAATATTGTACATAGCAGCCAGTTACAGACTAATTGTATTTATTATTCTATCTGTATCAGACTGATCAAGACTAATGATGACTGGTTGCTATGGGTGACTGATCAGGTGCAAATTTGACAACTAGATCCAAAGACATTGTTTGTATCCAATTTATGTGGAGATTGTTGGACTCAATCTATTAAACTAGTGAATTTTGGCTGCGTACAGTGACTTTGAAGCATTGTATCCAGTGTAATTTGGTCACTCACATATCCATTGAGGCCAATTGTTATGTAATTTGATGACCATTAGTTTGTGTGGAGTTAGAACAAGTGTGTTGATTACAACCAAGTCGATTAGCCAAAGCATAGTTAAAGTGTAGAGTCCTGCACAGGTCCATTTTCTTATACCTGTACCTTACCCATACCTGCTACTCATGACTTACAACCCTTAATTTTCCCGCACTGATTCGCTCTCCAAGCTGACCCTCAGTAGGCTAACTAACCTTCCCACCTGGGGATACGCAAAACTGGAAGTGACGTCACTTTGGACTGAAAGTGACGTCACTCCAGCTCTGAATCTGCAAAAAAATTGAAAAAAAAATCTACCAGAACTACAGGGGAGGGTGGGAGGGATCAAGCTTGCACCTTTTTTGGATGCCCATTCAGGTTACCTGCGGACTGCCTGCACAACCAGAGAATCTGGGACTTTCTGCCGAAACCCAACCACTTTGCGTGTATTTCACGGGTAGCCCTGGGTACCCAACCGGATGCAGGACTCTACTTGGTGGCCATCAGCAACTTGTGCCAATGTGTGCCCATATGTGCATTTTAAAACAAATGCTGATTATAAGTGATATGCATAACTTAAAATTAACCTTCAACCCATCTTCCTCCTTCAGCTCTGAATGAACCAACCATAGACTATGGATTTCAAAGATTACAAAAAGTCATTCCAAGGCATCCAGGGGACCCAGAACGGTTACCAAAGGTCAGTAGGATATTTACAGTGTATAAATCATTCTATTAATGGTAAATGGAACAAGACCAAATAGCACCTGTATGGTGCATTGAAATTTATTTTTTGTCTATTCTAGCATGTATGGGTTTAATAATAAATGAACTTTCATCTTTGCCCTTTCCCAAGCTATCATTATATGCATATTTCTTGACTCAATAATGCTAATTAGCTTAAAGCTACAGGGGAGAGGGTGGGGAATACTTGGTGCACTTGAATAACACTCTAATTGAAGGCCAGTCATAGGTTGGGTATTAGTGCTGCACATGCAAGACTGTCAATAGGAGCCAAACTATTAGTCAAGGGCATTGATACCTTCAAATTAGGGATGAAGAAAAATGAAAAGATCAACGATGTGTTTTTTTGGGGGTGGGGGATGTTAATGCTTATTATAACAAGAAGTATTTGAACTGAAGACTAAATAGCTTAGTCTACTGCAGGTAGAGTAGTAAAAGCAAACATCTGTTGGTATGTGTGATTGAACTGGGATAAACATCGCCACTTTAATATATAACCTTGGCTTACTATTCTCTTGGAATATCTCTTTTGACTGGCTGCCAATCTCATCTCATCTATGACCAATGGCCAAACACAATCTGAGATTTTTATTCATATTTCTCTCATGGACAAGAGAAAACAATAGCCTAGAGAAAATATGAGAAATGACATTGCTATTGATAAATCAAAAATTGGTGACAATATATAGATATATTTCCAGTACTGGCATACAAGTGAACCCCAGCCCACCAGAACCAGAAAGGATCTGTTTAGTATAAGGTTTTTGTTTTTGGAGAAGGGCTTAGAAGAAAAGAGGACAAAAGACTTGAGAGATGCGAGTATTTCAAAATCTGAAAAAGGGACATAAACTTCCTGCATAATGAAATAGTTCAATTAAACATTTTCCACTCCAGTAGCCTGTAGTGATTTCAATCTAACCAGCCCCACTCTGATCTGTGATTATTTGACTGTTGTTTTCCTTTCATTTTCTAAAGCCCGATTCAGTTTAATCTTTTGTTTACAAAGGTTTTGTTATAAGTCCCTGACTTAGCTAGCTAGCAAATGAAGTTCCCATATTAATATCTGGAG